>NC_134800.1:51457544-51460044 GCF_046742065.1 Oratosquilla oratoria
ACAACACAGAGGTCTCGCCATGGGAAGTCCTCTTTCTGCGGTGCTAGCCTGTCTTTTTATGGAAACGTTGGAGGAAGACGAATATAGAAGGATCATGGGTAGAGGCACCACGTGGCTAAGGTATGTGGACGACGTTATTGTGATAGTACCGGAGAATATCGACATTGGACAGGCAGAAAGAGGACTTCCCATGGCGAAGACCTCTGTGTTGTTTATATTCCTTACCATTGAACGTAAATACACCGAATTTTACACATAGGGATATAAGTTTAACATAATCTTAGTAATGACAGTCTTAGTAATGACGAATTACCAGTTCCCAGGAGTGATTATGTTAAACTTATATCCCTATGTGTAAAATTCGGTGTATTTACGTTCAATGGTAAGGAATATAAACAACACAGAGGTCTCGCCATGGGAAGTCCTCTTTCTGCGGTGCTAGCCTGTCTTTTTATGGAAACGTTGGAGGAAGACGAATATAGAAGGATCATGGGTAGAGGCACCACGTGGCTAAGGTATGTGGACGACGTTATTGTGATAGTACCGGAGAATATCGACATTGGACATAAGCTAGGTAGACTCAATAGAGTCCATAAAGATATACAATTCACTGTGGAGATGGAAGACGACCATAAGTTACCATTCCTTGACACGTTGGTGCACAGGAGGGATGAAGGAGTAAGATTCTCAGTGTACCGAAAACCTACCAACAGAGATGACTTTGTGCACTACTTCTCAGGACACAGCGAACGAGTGAAGACCGGCGTGCTCATAGGCTTCTTCCTCAGAGCTTTTAGGATTTGCAGTGAGGAATTTTTAGAAGATGAATTAGCCTACATAACTAATGCCTTTAAGAAGTTAAAATATCCAGGGGGAATGATTAAAAAGCTGAAAGGAGTGGCTAGGAACATTTTCATGAGACCAAATGTCCAGTCGTCCGAGGATAATAAGGTACAGTATATTTCGGTTCCTAACTCTAGAAAAACTGAAGGCATAGACAGATTTCTTGGGAAGAGTGGGATAAAAATAGCAAGGACGTCCAATTCCAAAATTGGAAAAATGGTCAAGACCAGGAATATAAAAGGACTGTCCCAAAACGCCCTCAGTACCATCTATCGCATTCCTTGCGGTAGTTGCTCATCTTCGTATTACGGTGAGTCAGGTCGAGGCGTCGAGAAACGCGTAGCTGAGCACAAAAGAGACTTGAGGTCACACAGGACTTCTAATTCACTCGTCCAACATGCTGACCGGTCTGGACATCTGCCCCACTGGGATGGAGTCGAGGTTCTACACACGGGATTAAGGAGAGACATGAGGAAGACTGTTGAAGCTGCCTACATTAATTATTATGAAAACATCAATGACAGGGAAGGTTTTGTCTGTTTGTCAGAGGTAACAAGTAGATTAATTATAGCTACAATTGGGAAACGTATGCATGATACGGGAAAGGGAATCCCCAGACAGCCGGCGGGGTGACCTGTCCTTGTTCCCATCCTCGGATGTATAAATATGTGGTCCAACTGTTTGTAGACAGCTTACTGAAGAAGACCGAGTCGGTCGAAACGTATAAGCAATAAAAAGTTCCAGCCCATCTTCGCTTATTCTTCCTCCACCCAGTCTCTCATCTGTCTAAACCATTCATCATATATATATACAGTATATACATATGTGTGTGTAGTTATATTATATATATATATATATATATATATATATATATATATATATATATATATATATGAGGTTTATTCAAGGTTGATGTGGATGAAGGTGAAGCTGGGAAGGGAGATGTGGGTTTTTGTAAGTGCGTATGGGCCTGGTAGTGAGAAGAGCGTAGAGGAAAGGGAGCATTTTGGTTGGGTTTAAATGAGTGCATAGAGGGATTAGGGAGAAATGTCAATGTAGTTGTATTGGGAGACCTCAATACTAGGGTAAGAAATGAACCAATAGACGGAGTGATTGGGAAGTATGGAGTTTCAGGTAAAAATCGTAGTGGAGAATTGATGGTGGAGGTGTGAATATGAGGGGGCGTCCTAGGATGGTGGAAGGAGTGAATATGAGGGGGCGTCCTAGGATGAGATGGATGATTGGGGTAAAGCTGCATTGGGATGAGATGTATGGATGGGGTAAAAGGGGCATTACAAAAGAGAGGAATGTGTGTTAAGGAAAGACAGGAGAGGACAGAAGACAGGGGGGGTGAATGGAGAAGAGTTGTGTATGGATGATGCTGTGGTGCATGAGAGGGAGTGGATGGGAGATGGGGTGTGAGGAAGTATGAGAAATAAATTGACGCAGCCCAAACGGATTTCTCCCCGTCTTCTCCTTTTCTGCGTGAGGGGACGGAGAGGGGGGGGGGTCGCCAAATTAATGAAGTGGCCTTGTTTTGGATGTGCTGTGTCTTGCGACACTGCTTCTGACCCAGGGCAGTGGACAGGATGCATGGATGACCCGTCATCCAGGAGGTGCCAAGATGAGAGGGAGGGAGGAGGGTGGAGGGGAGTGG
>NC_134800.1:51481926-51486926 GCF_046742065.1 Oratosquilla oratoria
TCAGACATTCTGCATGGCATCCATCCAGACCGTAAAACATAACTAGGTAAAATACAACTAGTTAAATACACACACACACAAGCACACACACACACACACACACACACACACACACACACACACACACACACACACACACACACACACACACACACACACACACACACACACAAAGATGTGAAGATGGAATGCAGTAATGAGATGAGTTACAAAAGAATCAGCGCTTGTACCAATAATATAATTTGTCTATGTCAGTGATATGATGGAAGGCACAGCAAGGTATTCCAATATGTTTGTAGATGACCCCCCAAAAATGAGAAGATTGAAAAACAAGGAAATCTGTAGACTATTGCAAAAACCAAGAATGGGAAATTATATCTATTAAAAAAAAAAAAAAAAAAAAAATACAATAGCAAGAAAAGACCATTCTTACACTATTCCTTTGGAAGAAAAGATATCACAAAAGCAAAAAAAAAAAAAAAAAGAGAAAATATCGGCAGGATCATGAAAGAGACGTACGGACTTCTGCAGAAAATTAAAGTGTCTTTCCATCATATGGAAAAAGAAATTATTAAAAAAGTCATCGAATCCCTAATCCCGCCAAGACTGGAATATGCGTCAGTGGTATGGTCTCCATACAGGGTGAAGGATATAAAACAAGATCAAGAACAATCAAACTGGCGTCCAGACTGGCTGATAAACCATATAAGGAGAGACTAAAATCAATATGTTTGCCAACTTTGAAAGATCGAAGAGAAAGAGGTTGATATGATTACATTATTCGGGTCACTAAAGGGGATATGTTACATTGACAGAAAATATCTCTTGATTAAGGATGTGAGGGCCTTAAAAGGTCATAGGAAGAAACTAAGAAAGACCACATGGTAAGGGGATGTGAAGAAATACAATTTTCAATACAGAGGCAATACTTGGAATAGCTTAGAGAACGATATAGCCCAGTCTCGAACAACACGTGAATTAAAATCTGAATATGATAATTGGAAATCAATACTATAGAATAAGCTGAAACTGCATATGATTTCGAGGCTAGGTATGATAAGTTGGAAGATAGGAAACGAGACCTACGAGCGTAGCTCCTTTCCTGTATACTGTGTGTGTGTGGGGGGGGGTCTGAGTGTGTATGTATTCACGCGCGCGCGCGTGTGTGTGTACGTACAAATCTACTCATATTGTATGAAATTGTCAAGTGCTTTTACCTAGATTCCTCCTCCTTCCTTCTTCTGATACAGCAACATTACCAACATTTGTGAAGAATGTATCAAGATTATATTCCATACGGTAGATAAGAGATAAATCCTTCAGTATGCAGGACGTTATGGTTTGTAGGGAACTCCAAGGGATCAAATAAAAGAATAGTTGAGGCGGGAGAGAGAGAGAAGACCGTAGGAAGAAATGATGGGTGGTGTAGTGTACGCGTACGTGAGGCATGGGAAAAGAGGAGGGACTGAAGAGCACACGAATACGGTCGTCCCAGTAAACCTTGGCTGTGTATTTTATTGGAAAGAATAGAGGTAATGGTGGAAGGTTAGGGTTGGGAAGAGGAAGAAAGTGAAGGGAGGAGGAGGTGTGGCTTATGAGAGATTTTTGTGAAGTTGGGGGAGTACAGTTAAGGAGTAGGATGAGAAAGAATACGGAATTGGGTTTTATGAGGTAATGGTAGATAAAGAAAAAAAGGTGAAGTATTTATTAAAGGGTAAAAGGTGTCATTCAATGAATAATATTCACGTCAGAATATCACCCCAGTTATTAGTTCTTTTCTCTAATTCAAGGTAAAGAAATTATTTTCAATTTGGTATTTAGCAAAGGGTAATGAACGTCATTCATTGAATAATATTCACGTCAGAATATCACCAAGTTCTTAGTTCTTTTCTCTAATTGAAGGCAAAAAATATATTTTCGGTTTGATATCAGCATATACTAGGATACGTAAATCGTGTAAGCTTGAGATTATAGAAAATTACCTGCTCTTTATTATACTGATATTTTCTCCCTACCTTCAATCAACTATATCTAATTTGATTCTATGCTCACTTCAATACTATCTAACACTTGCATAAGGAACTTATTCATCCCCTCAAGTTTTGGATCCTTTTAAAAGTTTCTTTTATACAATAGAATCTATGTATAGATAATTGTTTTGAATCCTTTTAAAAGTTTCTTTTATACAATAGAATCTATGTATAGATAACTGTTTACCCATTCAGAACAATAATATGCTATACAGTTTAGGGTATCTGAAGGGGGCTGCTGGAAAGAAATATCGGATAATTTGGACCTATTTAAAACAAAATTCACCCTCTCAGATATATATATATACATATATATATATATGTATATGTATACATATATATATACATATATATATATATACATATATATATATACATATATATATTATATACATATATTATATATATGTATATGTATACATATATATATATATATATATATATATATATACATATATATATACAATATATATATGTGTATATATATATTATTGAACATTTTTAGAAGCTCCTGCCATGGATTCGAACCAGGGCCGGGCGTCGATAATCACGAGGCCAAGACGCTAGCGACCATGCTACATGGAATGGTTCAAAAGGACTGTACTAGTCCCCGACCACGCTTCACGTAACATTGGAAGATCTAGTCTCATTTTCATCCAATCCCGTATTAGGCGAGCCCTCCGACAAGTTGTGTATGTTAAAGACAGATTGAACATCTTTAGAAGCTCTGAAGCTTCTAGAAATGTTCAATCTGTCTTTTCACACACACACACACACACACACAACACACACACACACACACACACACACACACACATATATTATATATATATATATATAAATATAATATATATCGGCTTGTCTTTAACCGTATATCATACAATCTAGAAGAATCTAATGTAGAAAAATCTAGGTAATGGAAAATGTTCCGTTCATGAGAATTGTTTTAGTGCTAATTTCGAAACAAGGAATAATGAAATAAGGAGAAGGAGGAGGAGAGTATGACATCAATGTATATATCCTCTACTGATCTTTTTTCTTTTTTAGGCCTGGGCATAGAACAAATGATTTCCCAATCCCTTTTCCTAATCTGACTCAATTTCCTAATCTCCCAATTTCCCAATCTCCCAATTTCCCAATCTGACTTACCCTTGTACTCTGTCACCCAAGCGAACAGACTTGTTTACACCTCTTTATGCTCGTACCTTAAAGCCTTCTTCCCAGGAAAGGAACAAATATCATAGTGATTACTGAGTTCATTCGACATCTACATGGTCTCCTGTTCAAATACTTCCTAAGACTCTACAGCGTCAACAAAGACTCCTTCATGCATCTGCTTAAGAACATTCCTCGGTGTTTATTCTCTGAAGCAACAAGGTAAAGAAAGTTCCTACATACAAACATGAGTAGGAAGCCCATTGAAGACGCCCATACAGGCCACTAATGATAATATACGAATGAAAAGAATTCCTTTGATAGGAAAGGTTGCGCCTGTGATATCAAAATAGAGATTACTAATGAGAGGGAAAAAAAGGAATCACTTCAAAGAATCCTCCTGAAACTTTACCTCAATGCCTCCTGTTCCCAAGAACCTTCTTCCTCCTTCTACCTTGATTTCCAGGCCCGGGTACCTCTTATCTTTCCCTATCAAAACCTCCCCTCCCTCCTTACTTACCTCCACCTCCGTTTCCAAATCCCCTCAAGAGGACAAATCCTTGAGATCTGGAATTGGCTGGGATCTGAACACAGACGCCACAGACAGAAGGTGTTCGACAAAATGGAAGGAGAAAAATGGAGGAAATGGAGAAAGAGGTAAAAGGAGAGAAAGAAGAAAATTATAAAGAAAATGTAAAAGATAAAGAAAAGTGGAGGGAAAATAGATGAAAAAAGAAAGCGGAAGGAGGAAAATGGAGGAAATGGAGAAAGAACTAAAAGGAGAGAAAGAAGAGAAGAATAAAGAAAATGTAAAAGATAAAGAAAAGTGGAGGGAAAATAGATGAAAAAAGAAAGCGGAAGGAGGAAAATGGAGGAAATGGAGAAAGAACTAAAAGGAGAGAAAGAAGAGAAGAATAAAGAAAATGTAAAAGATAAAGAAAAATGGAGGGAAAATAGATGAAAAAAGAAAGCGAAACGAGGAAAATGAAGGAAATGGAGAATGAGTTGAAAGGAGAGAAAGAAGAGAAGAATAAAGAAAATGTAAAAAATAAAGAAAAATGGAGGGAAAATAGATGAAAAAAGAAAGCGGAAGGAGGAAGATGAAGGAAATGGAGAATGAGTTGAAAGGAGAGAAGGAAGAGAAGAATAAAGAAAATGTAAACAATTAAGAAAAATTGAGGGAAAATAGATGAAAAAAGAAAGAGGTAAGAGAAGAGAAAGAAGATAATAAAGAAAATGTAAAAGATAAAGAAAAATTTAGGGAAAATAGATGAAAAAAGAAAGTGGAAGGAGGAAAATGGGGGAAATGGAGAAAGAGGTGAAAGGAGAGAAAGAAGAAAATAATAAAGAAAATGACAAAGAGAGAGAAAAATTGAGGTAAAAATAGACAAATAAAAAATATAGTGGAGATAGTAAATATATGAGGAACATGAGGAATATAGAGAGGAAAAGAGGAAGAAGTTTATGAAGAGGGTGATAAAGAGATGATAAATACCAGAAAAGAAGAAGAAAAGTAAAAAAATAAGAGAAGTGAATAAAAGAGGATATCAAATACGATAGGAAGAAGAGACATTGGAATGTTTAGACAAACAGTAAGGGAGGATGGAAGGCGGAAATAAGGAATCAGAGAAAAGAGAGTAAGTAAAGGGAAGAGAAAGAGAGACAGAGAAGGGACATTTTAGGACAGAATGAGGGTAATAGGAGAAGTTAAATGAAGTGGAGGAGAACGAGGAAATAAAGATTGGGATATTGATAATATGACGAAGACCACTAGGATTGAACTCATTGCAGAGAATGAGAATTCACACAAGCAGG
>NC_134800.1:51494426-51496926 GCF_046742065.1 Oratosquilla oratoria
ATGGGTGTCATGTGGAGTGTCTAAAAAATGGAGATACAGTAATAGCGGACCGGTTGTGAGGTTGTTTAATGCTTGTCTAAAAGAGGATAAAGTACCGGAGGACTGGAGGACAGGAGATCGAATGGTTTGATGTAAAGTTGGGACTGCATCAGAGTTGAAAAAAAACTGAGAAAAGTGGGAGGTGAGTCAGTTGTTGTTTGTTGACGACACTGCTTGTGGCAGGATCATAGATAGGGTTAAGGGAGCTAGAGACAGAGTTTGGGAAGGTATGCGATAGAAGAAAGTTGAAGGCAGATGTGGGTAAAAGTAAGGTGGTGATAGATAGATGATAAATAGAAAGATAGATAGATATATAGATAGGTGGATATATATCTATATATATTATTATATATATATATATATATATATATATATAGATAGATAGATAGACAGATAGAAAGATAGATGATAGATAGATAGATAGATATATAGATGATAGATAGAGAGATATATATATATATATATATATATATATATATAAAGAGAGAGAGAGAGAGAGAGAGAGAGAGAGAGAGAGAGAGAGAGAGAGAGAGAGAGAGAGAGAGAGAGAGAGAGAGAGAGAAAGAGAACCTTGCATAGACCTTCTCAGTTTGGAACTCATTTGTCGTCCTTTGTGTGTGGAAGGCTCGGGTTGGCTGGGTGTGGTTGGGGTCTGAGGCTGGAGCTGAATTTTGGGTGACGGGGGCAAAGGATAACTAACCTTTGTGTCCACGTAGGCCTCTTGACACTTTGTAGCTCTTTGTAGCCGTGAGGGGAGGGTGCAAACTGACACCACAATGATGGCAGGTGAGTTCTCTTTGCAGAGGTACTTCTGTTCTCTCTTTGTAGTTTTGGTGAATTTGTAGCGAGCTCGACGTCTGAATAGAATTACATGGGAGTGACTGGAACAATAAAGTATGCCGTTAAATAGAAGATTTAGGGAATTGTTTGTAGAGAATAGACCTCGATGGTTGAATAATACGGGAAGGGGTTAATGAAAAAAAGGCTTTAGTTGATATGTGTCAATGGGGTATCATAGGCCTGAAAGGAACAGTCTAGTAGCTGACAAACTCAAAGTATATTTGTCCTTTTGTAAAGAGGGTGGTTATACCACATTGGTATAAACCTAAACGGGTGACAGATCCGTGGCCCTCAGAAGTTGTTTTGCCTGATGCTAAGTGGTTTTGTTCCCCTTCAGGAGAAGGGGGACAGTAACAAATCTGTTGAATTTATTTATTCACTTTTTTATCTACTTATTCTTTTGGTCTTTTTAACGTCAAGTAATGTTATTTGCCCCAGAGGAATCCTTTGTCAGGATCAACACCCATCTTCGTTGGCATCTGGTCTCATCCTAAGCTAAATAAAAATATTAACAATTAACAAGATCAATGTCTCTTAAGTTGCGCCATTTGTATCAGCAACGAAATCTTGCTCAGGAACTAAGGTCTAAACCATAAGGCGTGACCTTACCGAAGAAGTTAAGGTTTTGCTTTATTTCTTTGTAGTCTTCGATCTCCTGTTGGTGGGAGGGGCCGCTTGTTGGCCTGGGGGGAACCGGGGAAGGGACCTGACATTGGTAAAAAAAAAAAAAAAAAAAAAAAAAATAGCGGCTCGCAGCAACCAACAGGGCTTTGTTCTATTAGGGTTTTATCATTTTCCACTGTGTGTCTCTGGGATGGTGAGTTAGATGAGTTTGAGTTGGGGGGGGGAAGGTCGCTCAACACCGAACATGTTAAACCTTTGGCTAGTAGATCTTTCTCAACACGTTAACTACAATGTCATGTATGTTCAATTATATCCATCCCATGGCAATATCATTTATATGAGGAACACCTCATTCGCAACGTAAAAAAGAAAATTACTTCCAGTCAAAACAATAAATAGATAAATAAATAAATAGATAAATAGATAAATAAACAAATAAATAGAAAAAAATAGATAAACAAATATATATGAATAAGAATAAATATATATACAAATAAATAGATAAATAAATAAGTAGATAAATAGGTAAAGAAAGAAAAAAAGAAAGAAAAATAAATAGATAAATAAATAGATAGTAAACAAATAAATAAACAAACAGATAAATAAAATGAAAATAAACAAATGAATAAAATAGATAAATAAATAAAAATAGAAAACAAAAATGGCACATAAAACAGTATTTCTCAAAAGTATTACGGAAGTGAGAGAGTCAAGTTGCGTCTTTTTCATTCCTTAAGTTTGTAGTTGTAAGTCTCAGTTGAATAACATGAAATATCAAAGTACGGAAAAAAAAAATACAAATACAAAAGTTATAAATTAATTGTTTTATTCATGGTAAAACTTTATCCCATATATAGGATAGGGATGTCCTTAAAAAAAAAATCTTCTTGAACAAAAGAGGTTATTAGTAAAACTATCTTATTTGAAGTAATAAAAAATTGGTTCATATCCACACTTCATCCTCTATTACCTCCTCGAAAGACCTTGCACTCTTTTC
>NC_134800.1:51509426-51511926 GCF_046742065.1 Oratosquilla oratoria
CTTCATCGTTTCTTCTGACCTCTTTCTCTCTCTCTCTCTCTCTCTCTCTCTCTCTCTCTCTCTCTCTCTCTCTCTCTCTCTCTATATATATATATATATATATATATATATATGTATATGTATATGTATATGTATATGTATATGTATATATATATGTATATATATATATGTATATATATATATGTATATATATGTATATATATATATGTATATATATATATATATATATGTATATATAAATATATATGTATATATATTTATTTCTCTCTCTATTCTATCTTTTGTTCCCCTTCACCACTCTCATATGTTACAACCATTTTCTCGTCTTTTCCCCTACCCACTCTTTCTCCCTTCCCCTTCCCAGATAAGAGAGAGAGAGAGAGAGAGAGAGAGAGAGAGAGAGAGAGAGAGAGAGAGAGAGAGAGAGAGAGAGAGAGAGAGAGAGAGAGAGAGAGAGAGAGAGAGAGAGAGAGAGAGAGAGAGAGAGAGCATGCGTGTGCGTGTGCGTGTATTTAACTATCCAAAACAAAACCAATATCGAACGATTTCGGCAATCCCTTGGTTTGTACGAATTTGTCCCTTTAGCTCATGTGATCTGCTCAACAAGGCGATGAATTACAGCAATGGTCTGAAAAGTGGCTAATGAAATTTAACACAAGTAAATGCAAGGTTATGCACATAGGTTAAAGATAACAGTAAGTATGATTACAAGATTACAGGAGGCGCTAAGATAAGAGGGAGGGTGGAGGGGTGTGGAGTGTATTCAGGGATGGAATGGGTGGGAATGATTTTATGCCTTTTCCTTTTTGGCTACCCCCCTTGTAAGGGGGAAAAGCCTTGGTATATGTATGTATGATTACAAGTTATTTGGAAATTCATTAACAAAAGTGGATAGTGAAAAGGATCTCGGCATAATTATCAGTAACGATCTGAAATCATCTAAGTAGTGTATTTCAACCTCTGAGAAAGTAAATAAGATTCTAGGACTGATTGTGCGATCTTTTGACTTTAAAAGTCCATCTCTCATTAACAAGCTATATAAATCGTTAGTTCGTCCACATTTGGAATATGCTGTTACCGTATGGTTACCGAATCTCATTAAAGACATTGACAGATGGGAAAAAGTACAGCGGCGAGTCACAAAACTGATTCCAAATATAAAAAAAAAAAGCGTAAACTCAGAGGTGACTTGATACAGGTCTTTAAGATTCTAAAGGGGATTGACAACATCAAAAGTGACAAAATTTTTACACTGAATGAGAATACAAGAAATAATATTCTCAAACTGTCAGGAAATAGATTTAATTTGGAAAAGGGATAGAAACAACTTTGCTAACCGTGTAGTTAATGAATGGAATAAACTTCTTGCAGAGGCAATGCAATGTAGTTCAGTTCAAAGCTTTAAGATTCGTTTAGATAAACATCTAAGCATGATTCTGTAATGATAGTCATTTATTTTATATTATTTGTTTATTAGTTTGTTATTATTTGTCTGATTATTATTTGCTTGATTTTCATTTACTATTATTTATGTCAATTTATTTTCATTTACTATTTACTTGTTTATTTATTATTTGACTATACTTATGCATTTATTTCTTTTTTATTATTATATTATTATAATTTTTTATTTATTTATCTTTATTATATATATATTTTTTTCGTATCCGACCTAGTTATGGACCAAAAGGTCTCCTGTCGGCATGCTCCGCCTTTGTAATTCTTTGACTACAGTCTTCGTCCGTTACTTGTTGTACACATTTGGAGAATATACAGAGCCTTTGGAGGATCACCGCCCACGCCTCCATCCCCCGAACTCGTCAATTCCTATTCATCAACTCAGGCGCGCCATTTCCTCTTCCGCCGGCTTCTCGCGGTTCCTGTACCTGCGATCCCCAAGACAATATACAATTTAGTACAGAGACAAAAAAGAAATCGGGGCCTCTCTCGTTGAACAAACTCGGCTGCAGTCTCCACAATGGATTCCATATCGATGCGGAAAGGTGATCCGGCCGCTCCTTGTTTGAATTTCGGCATGAGAGACGAGGAGGAAGAGGAGGGCTGGATAGGGTAGGAGGAGGCGGACAATGAGAGAAAAGGAGGAGGAGGAAGAGGAAGAGGAAGGGGGAGGTGGTGGTCGAGGAAAAAGAGGAAGATAGCAAGAGGAAGAGGAGGAATAAAATGGGACATACTCGTAAGAAGGAGAAGACAGAAGTAGTAAGAGGGTGACAAAAGGATGACAATGGAAAAAGAGTGAAAAGAGGAGAAAGGGGGGGATTAGAGAGCAAGAATAATAAAGAGGGGAGTGAATAACATAAAGAGGAAGAGAAGAGGATGATGAAGACATGGTAATGGAAAAAGTGTGGAGGAGCAAAGTTCAGAATATTTCTTACGTTTGATGGGACAGAAGAGGGACACAAAGTAAGATCGAAGGGGTAGGAGGAAGATAGTAAAAGAAGTTGGAAGGTAAAGGAAGAATAAAAATGGATAGCAAGAAAGA
>NC_134800.1:51524426-51526926 GCF_046742065.1 Oratosquilla oratoria
AGACAAGGGATTCAAATGAGAAACATAAAAATTTCAGAATTTTATTTAGTATTAGACTAAGACTTATATCAAAACAGATTATTTTTAATTTATTCTTAATAACACCAAAACTAAAACATATATACATATATATACTGTATATATATATACATATACATATACACATACATATATATATACATATAAATATACATATACATATACATATAAATATACATATACATATACATATACATATACGAATGTGCAGTTGTCATCTGCTTTTATAATTTCGGAAATCTTACATTGTAAGGAAAGGCACCACACAAAACATTTTTCCTACAATTTTTGAAGAGAAAAACGTTAAAGAAACGTTTCCCGTTCCCGGAACCTCCCAGGCAAACGTTAGAAAGGAATGTCATGATGAATTAAACCTGTTTTTCTAAGAACTTCTTTTTTATCTTTTGTGGTTTCCAACCACCAATTAAGAATTCGTAAGACAAAAGAAAGAAGACTCAGATAGTCATTGATTTTTGAATAGAAATTCTAAGAAGATATTCAATGACCACATTTATCCTAAACTAACCCCCCCCCCACCACCACCACCACTACTTTGAGTTTGAGCAGCGTCATGGCGAGATTTCAAAACACGCCTCCACACAGTTTTAGTCAATGTTCCTCTGAATACCATTGATTGCTCATAGAAATTGCAGACTGTATGAAAGTGAATGCCTCTGGACTTTGACCGCACTGTAATTCAAGTCATTCCATATAAAACAATTCAACAATGCTGAGCTTCATTCTGTGACCTTCCCTTTACATGAAAGGAAACATCTAACACAATCCCGAACAAATCTGTCATGTACATTCCCGGGTTTGATAAATTATCAAAGAAATGTGTCTTTTGATTTTGCCAAAAGTTTAGTCCCGTATGAAGAGTTTACTATGATTAATACTTAACATTTTCATTCAGTTAAGCACTTGCTATATTTGCAGAACAAAAAGATGAATTTTTCCTGAAAAGCATATATTATTATTATTACATTTGTTTATATTATTAATATTATTATCATTATTATTATTATTATTATTATTATTATCATTATTATTATTGTTATTATTATTGTTATTATTATTGTCATTATTATTGTTATTATTATTGTTATTATTATTGTTATTATTATTGTTATTATTATTGTCATTATTATTGTTATTATTATTGTTATTATTATAAGTGAAGAGTAAGTGAAGAGATAGGTAAACGTGTAGTGGAGTGGAAGGAGGTTTCCTCAAGGATAATGTGGATGAAGGTGAAACTGGGAAAGGAGATGTGGGTTTTTGTAAGTGTATATGGGCCTGGCAGTGAGAAGAATGTAGAAGAAAGGGAGGCCTTTTGGATAGATTTAAATGAGTGCATAGAGGGTTTAGGGAGAAGTGTAAATGTAATAGTACTGGGAGACCTTAATGCTAGGGTAGGAAAGGAGCCAATTGATGGAGTGGTTGGGAAATGTGGTGTTCCAGGAAAGAATCGTAGTGTGAGAGTTGATGGTGGAAATGTGTCTAGAAAGAGAGTTGATAATAGCAAATACAGTGTTTCGGAAGAAAGTCAAGCATAAGTACACATGGGAGAGGGTGGTGGAGGGAAAGGTGGTAGATAGAGCTTTAATGGACTATGTAGTGGTAAATAGGATTATGATAGGAAGAGTTAGGGATGTACATGTGCTAAGGGGAGAGGGTGGGGGAATATCAGATCATTTTCTGGTGGAAGGTAAGTTGAGAGTGGAGGACAGATGGAGGAAGAGGAAAGGGACAAAAGGTAGGGAGGTGCTTAGAGTGAACTCTCTAAACGAAGAGGAAAAGGAGAAGGAGTACAAGAGGAAGCTGAAGGAGTGGGAGGGAGTGAAGGATAGAGTGGAGGTAGGTGTGGAGGAGGAATGGGGATGGTTCAAGGAGGGAGTCACAAAGTGTGCAAGGATGGTGTGTGGAACAAGAAGGTCAGGAGGAAATAGAAGGGTAGTGAATGGTGGGATGAGGAAATGAAGAAGGTTGTAGAAGAGAAGAAGCGAGCTTTCACAGATTGGTTACAAAGTAGGACGAGGGAGTCATATGAGACGTACAGGGAAAAGAAAAGAGAAGTAAAGAAAAAGGTAAAGGAGGCAAAGAGGAGAGTAGATGTAAAATGGGGTAAGAGTACGACAGAAAATTTTGAAAGTAATAAAAAGATGTTTTGGAAAGAAATTAAGAGAGGAAGAGGAGGCGAATCAAGTAGAGAAGAAAAGGTAAAAGGTGCGGATGGAGAGATGATAAAGGAGGAGAAGGCAGTAAGGGGAAGATGGGCAGAATATTTTAGGGAGTTGTGAAGGAGGATAGGGAGGGAAAGATAGCTGCAGTGGGAAATGCTAAGAAAATGAGAGTGATGAGTGAGGAAAATGGAGGAGAAATAAGGAAGGATGAAGTGAAGGCAGCAGTTAAGATGATGAAAGCAGGTAAGGCACCTGGTCTGGATGGATGCCATGCAGAA
>NC_134800.1:51531926-51539426 GCF_046742065.1 Oratosquilla oratoria
ATCCCATTCAGAACTGATGCAAAACAAATCATGAAGAAAACAAAAACAAAAAAACAAAAAATAGAAAAATGGTAAAGAATTTTGAAAGATATGCATGCATGCATACATACATTGGTATAATTCGATAGCAACTTCTTTCTAGTGGATATAGTATTAGATGCAACGGAAATATCTGCGTTGATGACCTTTTTCTGTAGACCTTAACTTACACTCTCTTAGACGATGATGACCGCGGCGTGATCTTATGAATGTATTCAAACGGGTCAGGGGTTTTATCAAGAGTGATGTAGTCAAGGTAATTATATTATGACAGCAGAGCAGGACTGGTAGTAATGAATTTAAATTGGATCAATTGAGGTTTAAGAAGGAAATAGATAATATGAATGGAATAGATTTAGTAGCCTAGTTTAGGCCTTATGGTCACTTGCAGTCTTATCCATTCTTATGTTCTTATGTTCGTTAACTCCAGGGCCAGGAGTGGACCCGTACCTATGTTGTTTAACATAGTCTCTACCTCTGTGAAAATATTGTATTCACAACGACTTTCCAAGAGAGGTTTTAACAGTTCTAGGCAACATATCCCACCAACTTCCACATCAAGACACACGGCTATAAATTACCACTCTGGACAGTATCAACACATCGTTCTAGTAGTTCGTCCTTTGCAGCAATAAATGACTTGGCATTACCTGCATACATATTTGAGGGCATTCCTCTTCTCGTAACAAACAGACATAGAACCAACATATGTAGAAGTTATTGCCTCGGCAATCACTGCAAAATAATGGAACAACTTAGTTCAAACCCATCACTGTGAATGATGGTGTTATTTTAATTGGAGATGAAGGGATGCGGGATTCTAGCCGATTGTGTGGTTTTGTATCATGCCTTGTATCATGACTGGCATATGATACAACAGCTTTTATCATATTATGTCAATTCTCACAATCATGTACAATAGTGGGTAAGATAAGAAATTAGGAAGTGAAGAGAAGAGTGGAGGTTGAAAGGGGCCTGGTAGATAAGATTGATGGAAGAGTATTGAGATGAACTGGATACATGGAAGAACGAGGGAGGAAACATTAGTAAAAGGAACATGGAAGACATACCAAGAATGAGATGGAAAGCTGGGGTGAAAAGTGGCATTTAATAAAAGTGTTGTTTAACATAGTTGTATCATGATTGGCATATGATACAACAGCTCTTAACATATTTTGTCAATTCTCACTGTTGAACAGGGTAGGGAGAATGCAAAGGGGGTGAGAGGAGAATGGACTTTATATTGATGCGGTCCTCGTTTTCTATATTTTTGCATGAAAGAACGAGGAGAAATGGTAGCCATGTAAATGAAGCGATTATCCGCCTGTGGCTGTGCTGTATCTTGCTGCATTGCTTATGACCCGGGTAGTGGGCAAGAGACAGGGATGAATGTTAAAGACAGATTGAAAATTTTTAGAAGCTCCGTCAAGGATTCGAACCCTGACGTCTGTGCGTCTTGACCTCGTAAATATTTACGCATAGGTCAGGATCCGAATCCTTGGCGGAGCTTCTAAAAAAGTTCAAACAGGGATGACCCTCCATCCATATGGAGCTAAGATGAAAAGGAAACAAAGGAGTGGCGAATTGGAATGGAATGGGTGAGGGTAGGTGCAAGCCTTTGTTGAGTAGCTCCCTTATAAAGGGGGAGAAAACTTTAATATGTATATAGATAGACCGCCAAAGACAAGGAAATGCAACAATATGCATAATCAGCAATACATGCATAACGCCAAGTCAATGGTCAATAGACGAAACGTCAGAAATAAACGCTTCACTTCCAGTTCATGTTTACTTTGACGTGTATATGTAACTTGTTCACGTGGATTTTCTTTTGAGATGGCCAAGTCAAAACATACACCTAATTCATACTTACCCCATCCCTACCCAGTCATCACCCCGCCTATCATAGCACCTTGTGGTCATCCCTCTCCCCGTAATATGATACAGCGGATAATTTAATTAAGTCAGTAATATTGTGGGTAGGTAATGCGCAACCAAATTATCAAACTCATTAGTAGTTGTAATCTCCTTATTTATTAAAGTTCCTGTTAGTGATTTACTGGTTTGTTTACCGCACCTACCCACATTACTGTCTTAGTCAAAAAATGTGGATAGTAACTAAGATTGTACGGACACTTCAAGAAGATAAGAAGCATAAGATTTCCGGACAGACTACTCACCTGGTGGTTAGAGGGAACGAGCGCCCACGCACATACTCACACGACTCGAAGTCGA
Source organism: Oratosquilla oratoria (assembly GCF_046742065.1). Taxonomy (NCBI): domain Eukaryota; kingdom Metazoa; phylum Arthropoda; class Malacostraca; order Stomatopoda; family Squillidae; genus Oratosquilla; species Oratosquilla oratoria. The sequence goes on from NC_134800.1 coordinate 51,534,201, forward strand.
AGTGGTAGAATTCACGCCCGACACTACGGCGATCTGGGTTCGAATCCCGCCCAGGGATGAAATAATTTCAATATCTTTACGCTGCGAGTCGTTACTCCAACTTTCGTTGGGGGGATGCGTGTAAGGTCACAGCATTACCCATAGATCGGTCATGTATGACCTCTGAGATCTCTTCCGGGAGGGAAAATAGCTGTCGATCACGAGTCCAACACGTGATTCAAGACCATGGTGAATACACACACACACACACACACACACACACACACACACACACACACACACACACACACACACACACACACACACACACACACACACACACACAGAAATTTCACATCATCGTGAAAGTTATCTATACTACAGGAGATAAGATAATAATAGGGACTAATTATTTTTGCACGTTGCCTTATCGGGCTTAATAACAAAGATCCACAAATGCTAAGGTTTTATACACAAAGAGGGCAGTGAAATGAGTTAAGGAATTATTCAATAACTAGAACCGATGAGGTTCCCAAAACAATTATTACCCGCCTGGTATGATCAGTACATCTATGTTTGTGATTGTAGCTCATTTACTCTGATCCAACACGTTTTGCATCAAGATAAGCATCGCCCGACTGTGCCAACGCCTTCTAAAGCTGTGCAGTTGCCGCTAAATCCGACCCATCGCATGCAGAATCTGCAGACATGAAAGCATGGGTCCTTTTGGCATTTGTCCCATACGATGGGTCGATGTGAATATCGCCCCTTGGTTCTGCAATGGGTTACGTAGCTGAACGGTAAATTACGTCTCGGGTAACCTGTTGCTCACTCTCATTTCATATTGAGTCGTCTTCATCCTGATCTCCTCCCTTAGCTTACCTAACAATATTATCGTTGAAGAATATTCAGTTTTCTCCATTATGATGTCTGTAGCGTTGACGTTCCTGTGGTAGGTTTGTTATCTAAGTTATCGTTGTTTGATACATGTACAGACTCTCTGTACTGGTTTCTTTAGGCAGGAATCAGTATAGAACGACCGGTCAAAATGAAGACGTGAAAAGATTCCCATGTAAAATGCGCAAGTGCGTCAAGTCCTTCCGCAACTGGAGATATCCAGGGAGGATTGGAACAAAAGACGTTTAACTGAATATATTGAGAGATGTAGGAGAGCTCTTTGATCTCGTTTCTTGCTTATTTCACCAACGAAGTATTATTCCATATACGTTTTACGAATGAAGAAATGAAAAGAATTTAAAGCCGATTTTCAATCAATATCAGCAATCAATATGCAACATCAATTTGTATTTTTTACACATCGTGATTAGCAAGAAAGATTGGAAAAGAAAAACAATTCAGAGTGAATGTATGACATAATTCAAAGGTGAGCCTGGATTTTTTTTTTTTTTTTTTTTTTTTTTTTGGCTTTGAGGACAATATTAAAAAAAAAGCGCATATTTCAAGGTTGAATAAATTCGTATATATATAATAACAGAACCACCTGTTATAACTAGGAATACTGCTTAGAAATGAGTGTCCTCCATTCGCCGTAGACGAGGCAGACTCGGGCTACGGTTGGTGTGATGCTATATGCTAAGCTATGTCCTGTGATTGCATCAGCCATGCAACCCAACAAGATCTTTGTAATGGAGGCCATGAATACCTTCTCACTCCAAAAGGCTACATAGTATAGTGCAGTGTTACTTGGATGTTACATTTACTGTACATACAGTTATACAGTCCCTGAGAAATAAGGGGACGTAGGTACATACGGGTACCCTAATAACAAGCAAATATATTTACAGATAAGAAGTTTATTCAACTGATGAATAGATAAACAAAAGTAGATTATTGAAAAGTGGATAATAGATAAATGCTTAAATGAACAGTTTTTGGTAATGATATAGACAGAGAACTCAATTGCTAAAAATATATATTATTGCATATGGTGTAATTGCTTGTTTTAAGCTTAAAATTACAAGATAAACCCCATGCAAGTGTTTAAAGGAATCTTTATAAAGAACATTAAAGAATTAATACCGAATGCTAAGCAGAAAGTCAGACATAGATAAGCACAAGCAAAGAATTAAACAAATATATTGAAGAACTGAAAATCATTAAGGTGCATATAGAAATGAAGCTTGAAATTTAATTATACTAAAAAATTCTATTCCACCTAATACTCAGACATTTAGCAAAGTTGTTTCTACTTCTGTATTTAACTTGCATTTTGACAGCTTGAGGCTTAATGTTTCTTGATTTTTGTATTCAATATACATTAATTTTAAAGTGTGATATTATATTTTTTCTTCGAAATATTGATAACTTTCTAGCTCCCTTGATTCTACAATTTTTAAAGACTTTAAAAAAATTCTAGGCAATTTCATGTGATATGTATCATACGTAATTTAAATTCAGTACCTCCTAATGTACAAAATACTTTTATGAAATCTGAAAACCAAAGATTAATATTTATGGAATAATGGGCTATATTGTTTATTGACGGGACTTGGACCAATGAAATATGGATCTCATGTTTTGATGTCATCACCAATTTCACAACAATTATTTTCACTCTCCATTTTAGCTATTTCTTTACGAGAAAGATAAATAAAGAGACAGAAAATTTTAGAAACATAGAGAGCAAAATTAAAAATAAAGAAACAAGAAACGAAGAGAGAGAAAACGAAGACAAGAGTTAAAAAAAAAAAAAAAAAAAAATTAAGACATAAAATAAGATTAAGAAATAAAGAAATCGAAGGAAATATATGAGAATAATGAGATAAGGAGATGGTGATAAAAAACAGAAATGTTAAAAGACTAAGATCTAAAGATCTATGGACAAACAACCAAGATGAAGAAAACCATCCAAATAAACAGATACATTCTTCGATAAATGCTTTTCTCCACGTGTAATTCTTCCAATATAACCTACACAAATGGAAGTAATTCCAAAAGAACAAAGCTTCTGGAACCAATTAGGGACCTTAACCACGGATACCCTAATTGCTATAACCACTGAGTCTGGTACAAAAAAGAAATCAACAAATACGACCAGAAAATTCTAACATTATATCTCGAACTTTAAAAGCCTACTATGTCTTTGCTTATTTCGCTCCCCTGATGAAATCATTCTTTTTCTCGTATGTATTAGTAAATGCAAGAGAAAAAAAATTAGTAAAGACTATGGGATAACTTCCTGTTTCCCAAACTTTCATAGATGTTTGTGTCTGCTTTTCCTTAATCATGGATTGGACATTTACCTTGCAGTAGCGAGACGGGATAAACACTCTTCACTTTCTAACCTTCCTCCTCCCCTATCTGTATATCTCTATCTATCTATATATCTATCTATCTATCTATCTATCTATCTATCTATCTATCTATCTATCTATCTATCTATTTATATATGTATCTATTCATATATCTATCTATTCTATATCTATTCATCTATCTTTCTATTCATCTGTCTATGTTTCTCTTCAAAAGAATTTTGAGAACTTGCCTAATAAAGTGGGTCGTGTTAGGCTATTGTCAAAATTAATTGAAGAAAGTATTGCCCAGAAGTTGACTAAGAACTGCCTCTCTGTTCAACAGCAAAGCTCGAATAAATAAAATCGCTTCTCGTTGGGCATCAGTGATGAGCCAAGTCCCAAAGGAGTTCGTACTGTTTCTTTGTTGAGCATTATCTATATTGATATAGATACTCGGCTGGTGATTATGGTATCGAAGTTTGAGGATTATACTAAGTTAGGAGCAATGATGCGTTGGTCGGACGGTGTTAGTTAACTTTGGGTAAGCAAACTACGGTTTGGAAAACTAGGAGTTATCATATAATTTACGTAAATGCAAGATGGTGCACCTAACTTACTTGTATCTCAGGAACAACTACTCCCTTGAACGTAGTAGAGCTCAGCTTAAGAGAAAGACATTATTGTGGTTATCCGAAGTAATATGATATTCTTAAAACATTGTGCTGAGGTCGTGGAAATTTCCGAAGGCTTCCGAATTATATTATAGAACAAGTTAGTTAGAAAAACAAAGAAATTGTCTTGATGAATAATTCCTTGGTAAGGCTGGAGCAAGAGAGGACATTGTCTAGAAGGAAAGCAGGCTTGTACTGCTAAACTAATCTTGCCAATTCATTATCAGTGTTATGGGAGAACACTGCAAGAACACTCTTTGGGGACCCGTTGTCTGCATGGCTCATTGATATATATTTTTGTATATATATTTATATTGATACCTCCAAAGTATAACACGGTATAAAGAATTTGAAATGTTTAAAACAGATCAAAATGAAAAAAAAAAAAAAAATCTACCTCATAACCATGATTAAAAGTTTGATTTTTCTCTGCATTGTAACACTGCTTGTGGCAACTTCTTGGAATAAAAATGTGTGGAATGAAATGCCGCAGGATATTGCCAACAGCCGATTAGTTGACAATTAAGAAAAGGCTGGCTTCAGTTCTGCACATTCTAAAGTAATTGTCTTTTCCACAAAGGGTGCAAAAGTTTCGTATTTCTTCACTACCTCCTCGGTATGAACCACAAGGACTTTTTAAGTGTGTGTGTGTGTGTGTGTGTGTGTGTGTGTGTGTGTGTGTGTGTGTGTGTGTGTGTGTGTGTGTGTGTGTGTGTGTGTGTGTGTGTGTGTGTGTGTGTGTGTGTGTGTGTGTGTGTGTGTGTGTGTGTGTGTGTGTGTGTGTGTGTGTACATGCTAGCATTTGAGTTTTTGTGCTTTGTGTGACATAGTATATATGTTCACACGTCAACGTGTGTTTGCTTGATTATTGTGTGGTTTGTGTTTACATAGACGTGTGCGTTGTGTGTGTGTGTTAAGGGGTGGTTTGGCATGTATGTATGTATGTATGTATGTATGTATGTATGTATGTATGTATGTATATATATGCATGTATGTATGCATGTATGTATGTATGTATGTGTGTGTGTGTGTATATATGTATGTATGTATGTATGTATGTATGTATGTATGTATGTATGTATGAATGTATGTATGAATGTATGTATGTATATATGTATGTAAGTTTGCATTTGCGCTTACGTCTACATCAGTGTGTGAATATGCCCTGTACTGAATTCATATAAAGGATACATTAGTCGTACTGAAACAAACGATGTAGGGTTCAGTAGATGATACTTGAGAGCTGATTATCAATGTTTGTTGCCGCTTGGGTGTCCGGCTGTGAAATATCTGACCACGTTTGCAAAATCCTTCCCTAACCT
>NC_134800.1:51551926-51554426 GCF_046742065.1 Oratosquilla oratoria
GAGAGTTATGAGTAGAAAGGAAAAGATGAAATATTTGAGAGTAGGACCAATATGAAAGGCATAAGAAAAAGTTAAAAACACTATAGGATGGCTCTAAAAAAAAAAAAAAAATGAAGAAAATTACCAAACAGCATTGAGTAACGTGATGGAATGAGAGAATAAGGTCGTGGAGGAGAGGGGAGTAGGAGGAGGAAAAGAGGAGGAGGAGGAGGAAAAAGAGGAGGAGGAGGAAGAGGAGGAGGAGGAGGAGGAGGAGGAGGAGGAGAGGAGGAGGAGGAGGAGGAGGAGAAATATTTGTAGGAACAATAAAACTATCAGGGATTAGAGAGGATGGAGAAAAGAGGAAGACAATAAAAGAGATGTAGGATTTGATGGGTTTAGTGGCTCCGAGTAGAAAAAACCTCAATATGATCAGGAGAGGAAGAAAGGACAGAAATAAAGTTGGAAAAGGAAAAGAGGTGGGCATAAAAGGGTTGTAGAAAAGGGAGAAAAAAAGGGTTATTGAAAGTAACAGAAAAGAATGAATCTGTGACAAGAAAGAAAGAAAATAGACAAGAGAAGGAGAGAAGGGTAAGGAATGTCAAGGGAAAGAGATAAGGAAGGAAGAAAGCTGGGAAATAGAGACGTGTGGATGAGATGTGGATGTGTTGTGGATGTGCTGTGTCTTGCGACACTGCTTCTGACCCAGGGCAGTGGACAAGATGCAGGGATGACACGTCACCCAGGAGGTGCCAAAATAAGAGGGAGGGAAGAGGGTAGAGGGGAGTGGAATATGAAGGGGATGGAATGGATGGGAGTGGTTTCTATGCCTTTGTTTTTGGCTACCTCCCGTGTAAGGGGGAAAAAGCCTCTGGTATATGTATGTATGTAAAAGAAATAAAGAGAAGAGAGTTGAAAAGGGAGAGTGGGCAAGGAGAAAGGGAAACATAAAGAGAAAGAGGTTAAAGAGAAGAGAGAATGGGTGAGGAGGTGATGGAGTGAGTGTAGGTTTAAGGTCAGATTAAGACTTCTTGGAGGAGAAGGAAGTGTCTTGGGTTGTTTGTTTTAGAAATGAGGCTGAGGTGAGGCTGGCTCAGAAGGAGAACTGAGTGAGGCTGTAGTGAGGATGGAAGAAAGATGACTTGCAAGAATGAGGTCGGTGTGAGTTTGAGCATGATTGTAAGGTGTATGGTGCGAGAGTGAGGCCATGAGACCAGAAAGTAGAAAGAAAGGACAAATATTAAAGGAACGGTGTCGGCGTGAGGCTGAACTGAAGGTGGCACAGAAAAAAATATGTAGATATGTCTGCAAGGAAATGAGGCTGTTTGTTTATTATTTGTTTGATTTTCATTTATTATTATTTCTGTCAATTTATAATTATTTACTATTTTCCTGTTTGTTATTATCTAACTATAACTATGCATTTGTTTATTTTGGAGTTTACAATGAATTATTGTGTGAGTGCAGAAACAGTATGCACTCACAATGATTCATTGTAAACTCCAACGGACCCCCACAAAGAGGGAACGCGGAGTCAACCAACTATGTATACTGCCAGCTTTATTTTCAGAGTAACATTCCTCTAAAGAAGCTACAAGCGAAACCGGTCAGGAATAAACTCGGAACGAGACACGTGACTCTCTTTCTCCACCTTTTGCAACTTGTCACAATATCTCAACAAACATATATTCATATCTATGAATTAGACACGGCCCTTTACCAGTTCGGTGAGTGCAACACTGGTCACAAGTGAGGTGACTTGCTACAGTAAACATATCAACTACAACCAGTGTTTCATCTTGCCTTTTCACAAGGTTCTTCGTTTTAGAATTTATTATAGGGGACACGGTAACACCCTGAAGAGTCTTGGGGGGTCATCATAGGATGCAAAAGGTTAAGAACCAATACATTACAGAAACCCTGGTTCACTACCGGCCTGACTTCACCACCTGACTCAGCCATGAATGAGTCCCGGTGGGGAGACAAAGAGAAGGTCAACAGGACCTGACCACCCTACCACGTGAACCCTGTGTCTAGCATACAAGGGCTCTAAAAGACGTGGCTACCCTATTTAACAGGAACCAAAGTTAACGTTTATATAGCTACCATCAATTCACATCATTTAGTTGAGGAAACCATTTCTTACAGAAAAGGTTATGTGAAGACCATTATGTAGGTCTACATTTTTTCACATTTATGTGTGTCTGTGTCCTTTTTCTTGTGTTGGCTTATTAGTTTGCTCAGTAGGTTTCAAAGGACGAGTTGACGAGCTTTTGTCTCTCGCTGTTTTATTTATATCTATGTTCAACTTCCTTCTTTTACTGTTTAGTACATATTAGTTGGTTTATCTATCCAGTAAACCAACTAATATATACTAAACACAGGCCAGAGATCAACTCATAGACACTGGTGAAGCTGGTATGAATCCTTGATGGAAAATTATTTTTAATGACATGCGCTGTAACTAGCGATTCACTTCAGGCGTTTACAGCAACGAAAGAAAGACCATCAATGATTCATA
>NC_134800.1:51556926-51559426 GCF_046742065.1 Oratosquilla oratoria
TGTGTGTGTGTGTGCGTGCGCACGCGCGCGCGCACTGGAATGGGAGACGTAGGTTTTTGTGACTGCATAGTGGTAGTGAGAAAAATAAAGAGGAAATAAGGCTTCATTGATAAACTTAAATGAATGTTTAGAGAATTCTAGGATGAACATGAATGTAATTGTGTTGGGGATCTCAGAGTTAACACATAACATAAGAACATAAGAATAAAGGAGACTGCAAGAGACCATAATGCCTATACTAGGCAGTTCCGTATCCATCACCACCTGTCATCCCCATCCATAAAGTTGTCTAATCGTTTCTTTAAAAAACTGATAGTTTCAGCGCTTACTGCATGGTTACTAAGTTTATTCCATTCATCGACCACCCTATTAGTAAAGCAATTCTTGCCTATTTCCTTCTTAAATCTAGATTTGTCCAGTTTATACCTTTTACTGCGAGTCCTGCCCTGTTGTTTTATTATGATGACCTTGTTTGCATCACCCTTGTTAAGGTTGTAGATGAATCACAAAATGGAATAGTAGGGAGGTTTGGGGTGTTAGATAAGAATCATAGTGATAAGGTGATGTTAGAGATATGTTTAGAACGGGAGTTGATTATAGCAAACACAATGTTTAGGAAGAAAGCTAAGCATAAGTATACATGGGAGAGGATGTTGGAGGGAAAGATAGTTGATAGCGCATTGATAGACTGTATTGGTACCTAATGGTAAGATTGAAAGACTGCTGCATGTTCATGTTTTCTGGGGAGATTGGGTGAGTGTCAGATAATTTTTTGGTAGAAGGGTAACTGAAAGTGGAAGAAAAGTGGAGGGAAAGGGTAGAAAGTGGAGAGGTGCCGTAATTAAACAAATTTGAAGGAGAAAAATATGAAAGAATTACAGCAGTTGAGAGAAGTGTGGAGGGTATTGATGGATAAAGAGAAAGTAGGAGTAGTAGAATGGGTATATTTCGAGGAGGAGATGATAAAGGGTGCATAGATGTTATGTGAGACGAGGAGAATGAGATAAAAGAAGAGGGAGGGTAGTCATTTGTTTGAAGAAAAGTTAAAAGCTATGTTAGAAATGAATGAGCAAACATAAATCCATTATCTGACGTATAAAGATTCTCCTGTTCTCATAAACTTCCACTAAACACAACAGAAGTATGAGATAAATTCACTGGTTTAGGAAAACTGAAGTTGTACACTGCAGAAAACACTTACCTTCTATACATTATCATGCACTGGCTACGACCACAACTAAAACCTATCAGGTGCCCAATGCTTTTCTTGAGTAAAGACTTTAACCTGACGTGGATTCCCACCATTAAGCTGATACATTTGACTCTTTTGGAACCCATTCCGATATCATTCTGTTCTGAAGGAGGGGGGGGGGAGTATTGCTCCCTGAAGAGGGGGGAAAGGGGATAGGGTCTAATACAGAGAAAAAGGAAGATACCGGGATGGGAACAAAGATGACAGTTAGGGACAATGAGAGGGTGTCTAGCAGACAATGGAACGGTATTTGGCAAAAGTCAGCGAGACAAAGATGGACAAAGGACTGGAAATGACCCAAAAGAATCCTTAAGAAAGAAAAAGTAGAAGAAATTTAAAAGAGAGCAGAAGGGACGAGAACAAAACGGCCCTGGATCTTGCCAGAAGCAATAAACGGATATGGAATAGGAATATATATACATATATATATATATATATGTATATATATATATATAATGTATATATATATATATATATATATATATATATATACATATGTGTATATATATTATATATATATATATATATACACACATATATATATACATATATATATATATATATATAATGAATATACATATTACAAAGGATTACAAAGGCAAAGCATGCCGACAGGAGACCTTTTGATCCATATCTAGGTCGGATGCAAAAAAAAAAAAAAAAAATCATATTAATAATAAATTAAAACTATAACAATGTAAATAACAATTAAAATACATAAATAAATGCATTGGCCCTGGATCTTGCCAGAAGCTATAAACGGATATGGAATAGGAATATATATATATATATATATATATATATATATATATATATATATATATATATGTATATATAAATATATATATATATATATATATATGTACATATATATACATATATATATAATATATATATATTTGATATATATGTATATATATGTACATATATATATATATATGTATATATATATATATATGTTATATATATATATATATATATATATACATATGTATATATCTATATCTATATATATATATATGATATATATATATATATGTATCTAGATATATATATATATATATATATATATACATATTACAAAGGATTACAAAGGCAAAGCATGCCGACAGGAGACCTTTTGATCCATATCTAGGTCGGATGCAAAAAAAAAAAAAAAAAAAAAAAAAAAAAAAAAATCATATTAATAATAAATTAAAACTATAACAATGTAAATAACAATCAAAATACATAAATAAATGCATTGGT
>NC_134800.1:51564426-51581926 GCF_046742065.1 Oratosquilla oratoria
AGCTACAAGCAAGAGGTCTGCCACGGGCGCCGAGGGATGTCAAAGATATGGATCTGAATCCTGATCATGACGAAGAGGTTAGGAAAAGCCTCCACTCTAAGAAATAACCCACAAACGCCAAACTCGAAGTTCCTTCGTAAGCCACCACTTGGACAGGCCTTAGGCCTACCCTTGAGGACGGTAAGCAGGTAAGCTGATAAGCATACGCTATTGCACTAGACATATAAAATGCACTTGGTAGAGTCTAGATAAAAAAAAACCGGTTTTTTCAAGGTTATCCTGTTATAGTAATTACCTTTCCCTCCGCTCTTTTATTTTTCGTTTTCTCTATGATCATCTTGTAGCTGCTGCTGCACACAAAGAAATGTAAAGGCGGAGCACGCCGACAGGAGACCTTTTGGTCCATATCTAGGTCGAATGCGAAAAAAATCACCATAATAATAAAAGTAGATAAATATAAAACTATAACAAATAAAATACATGAATAAATGCACAGGTATAGTTAAATAATAAAAAACAGGTAAATAGTAAGTAATAATAAATTGACATATAACTAATAATAAATGAGAATCAAAAACAAATAATATAAAATAAATTATGATAATTACAGCATCTTGCTCACCTAATCTACTTACCTAATTATTCTACCTGGTCCACGTACTTCATGTGACTCCTCTATTCATTTCTTAACTGTATTTCATTCATCATAGGCAACACATTCATTCAGTCCATTTATTTTATGCATTTCTCTGGTCTATTTATTTCATATCTCCACTTGATCCACTTATATTTCTATATCATTTACTTATACAATGCTTCCATTTATCTATCTCCTTAAGTGTTTCCATTTGATTCTAAAAACGTCAAAAGGGCAGAGAATTTAATCTAGATGAAGCATAAAATCTGGCTCTGAAATAGGTTTTGAGTGAACAACACTCATGAAGATGAAGTCTTGATTAATGCAAAGTTCCTTCAGTTGTTTGGGATTGGAACAAGATCGACGACCTGTGACACCATGCCGAGGAAGTAAACGTCTTACATGAATACGTTAGATATGGAGGAACATTTATCATTTCCTCCTCACGTGTAAACGTTTATGCAAACGATCTGGTGAGGAAGTCCTTCGTGAGAACGTCTTGGTAAACATTCCCAGTAATACGTTCTAGAATCTGAGCTGGTCACCTCTTTTCACCCATGCCTATAACCTTTGTGTCTAACAGGGCCCTGTTCTATTTTTTACCCTTTTCATTTCGTTTATAGACGACTCACTTGGCTGGATGACTTCCCCTATAACACTTTATATTTCTATGTCATCCTCCTAGTGTCCTTTTGCCGTATACACTTTCATCAAAGTAACATTGCATTTTTCTCTGTTATCTTCCAAATATAATTTTCAATCAGAATTCCAATATTCTAGAGGTACTGCTAAGTAATACCTGATTTAAGACCTTAAGGTTAATTTTCACTGGGACAAGTAAAGCCAGTGTCGTTAAGTGCCTCAGTTTATACATCTCTTGGAACAGTCATCTACAATTGTTCCCTTTCCTTTGATGACACAAAATTTTCATGTTTCAAACATCCTTGTTCTACTTTTTGCCATAAACTTTAACTGAAATTTCTATGTTCCAGCTATTGCCAGAACAACCTGTACCGACTCAAAAATCTTGTAACTTTAACTCCGCTATTGACCCTTGTGTAGATGTCCCCGTATGGAATATTGATTGTATAAATCTAATGCAGTCAGTATTTATGGCCTTTATTGACATCTCTACAAACAAGTCATGTCGAAATATTTTATGATTGATGATTTATTCCAACCTACGAGAGAATATTGATCAATTTATCTTCTGGTATCCGTCTATTCAACAACTCACCTTAAATCTGTACTTTACCACTGTAACGGTATGATTAGGTACGGTGCTATAAAGGCAACGGTTGGATCCAGAATGATTTATTGGCAAAATTAGGGAATATTTATTCAAATCTATCGTCTCAGGTGATGTGTGACTTAGCCGACCACAGGCGAGGCGCGAGCCAATCAGGAGTGGCGTATGATAGCAGGTCGGCCGTCCGCGGTCACTTACCTACCTGCCTGGCGAGGTAGACGATCTTCCTGATCTGACCTTGTTTTGTCACGAGCAATCTCGTGTATTCTGCCCCGCGACTAATTTCTGACCTCGTGTAGACGGCAGGAACCTCACACCACCTCTGTGATTCTACATCTTTGGTGGAATATCATCCCCAAGGATAGAGGACTGGTTATTACTGACAAAATACTAATATCTTGTATAAAGTACGCTTTTCATATTTGAAGTGCCTCAGCTTTCTCAGGGGCTTTCGATCAAAGTGAGGTCCGAAGCTTTCCGCATTACCAACGTTTCTTTCTTATTGATTATGCTCAAGTCCTCCCTGCCCACCTCAATATTATATATACACCTTTACCGCTATTTTTACAGTCATTGTTCTTCTTAGTGGATCTCTATCTTCTTCTTGTTATGGTTTTCTTATCACGTTTAACTTACAATTTTTTCTTTTTAAGTCTCAAGACGATTCCCCAACACCGGCACCTGAGTTTTGAAGTACAGTAGTATACTCTTGTTTGTTTGTTTGTTTGTTTTTTTGAATAGCTCCTGATTTTTTTTAAATAATTGTCAGCTTACATGTTTTTTCTTCTTTCCAACACTCCTTGAAATATGTAAATACAATAATAGATGATGAGAATATGGAATGAGAATGATTTCTTTCCAGTCTAAACTATGCCAAAATGTCTCGTTGCACTACCGCACTCACCCTCTTCCACTAAAAAATTTCCTCCCAAAGGTTTTGGATTTCTTAAGTCTGAATTCACGAACTCCACTTGCATGATGAAAACTGCAGGAAGTGAGTTGAAAAGTTTGCGTTTCCTGAACCCATTTGCTACGAAGATACACTTTGCAGATGTTATTTTGGCTGACTTTAGCCCATTTTATTCAGACAGGGACAAGAACCAACAAAGAAAACGTTAGATTGATCTTAACCCTTTCGTCACATTAATAAACGTTACAAATTTTGTCTTGGCTTACACCAGAATATGTCATTAACCTAGAGGCAAAACCTTATGGTGAAAGAGCTGAGGTTGTCTCATATAACCCTATTGTTACTATGAATCACTTGACAATGTCATACAACTTTAATCAGCTGAGGAGACGATTCCATGTCAAAAAGAACATGGCTATATCTGTTGTTTTTTTTCTTAGCAATGACTAGATCTACGATTTTTTTCCTTTCTATCTAACTCTAGGAATTTTATTCATCTGTGAACAGGACTCTGTATTGAAAAATTTAGCTCATCAGGTAGGTAGTATACTTCATAAGTGAACGACAGGCGTTTCCTGAGAGACGACAACTGTAACGCCACGCAATTCTATTCAATCGAAAACCGACTTTTAGGGCGTAGACTAAAACCTAAAACCTAATCCCCTTACTTGTAATCCTATACTCCCCAGTCGCTTGCTCAATGGAATGAAGAACCGCATCACCGCATAGCCACACCCACGGTGAACGGACAACTTGTCCAGGGACAACTCATCCACGGACAACTTATTCACAAAACTGCATACTTGGACAAACGTAGGACAAGTTGTCCTAAAACTCACGCCCACATTCTTCTTTACTCCAGGAGATGAGTTAGGTAGATTCTAAATAGAAATCATGGAATGCATGAGATGTTTGTCGCGGTCACAACATACGTGACTTTTGCTCTCACGCATTCAAAATCTTTCTTCGCAAGATGTTATTAGGTAAATATGTGCCTCCAGGCGTTTTTATGACATGATTTTTCTTCACAGATAATATGACATCATAGAGATGCACTACGAGCAACTTACACAAATCAATTTTCATTTCTCGGAGACGCCGAGTTATCTTAGGACAATCGGAGTAAAATGAAGTAAGAGAAGATAGCTTTATGAACAAGGCAACGTATTCATCATGTAGGAAAGTGACATACTAGAAACCTCCTGTAACGTTCTCTTCACCACTGCACGAACGTAGAAGTTCCTGGGAGATGAAGAAGGATAACTTAGGTCACAATGTTTACAATATCATTCCCAAATGTCCTCATCATAACACTTATCATTTGCATGGATGATTTGAGATCGTTACTGATAATTACGCAGAGATCTTTTCCACTAACTTTTGTTAACGAATTTCCAAATATCGTGCAATCGTACTTACTGTTATTGTTACCTATGTGCATTACCTTGCATTTACTTGTGTTAAATATCATTAGCCAATTTCAGACCATTGCTATAATTTATCTAAATCTTCATTCCGCAAATTATAATTATTACCATAAACTTGATAATTTAAGATTATAACCTAAGCAGTACAAACAGCACAATATGCATGGAGGTATTTTGGTCATTTTTGGAGGTATTCTGGGTGAAGGTATTTTGGGTGTGGGATTTTGGCCGGAGATATTTTGGGCGCCTTCCGTTTCTAAACCAGGGGTCCACGGACACCCAGAGGGCCACAGAAACCTATCAAGGGGTCTGCAGGACGGGGAATTCAACATGTGATGTTTAGATTATTTTCCATTTCGCAAATATACAATAATTCATTTTCTTTTATTTACTGTTATGTTTGTACAATAAAAGTAATCTAATGATAAACACCAATTCCAGCGTAAAGAAAATATTTTATTAACAATTCTTTTATGCAAGTGAAAAATTGCTATCTCCTATATTATCCCGTATATATATATATATATATATATATATATATATATATATATATATATATGTATGTATATATATATATATATATATATATAAATACATACGTATGTATATATGTGTATACATAAATATATATATATACATATGTATATATATATGTATATATATATGTATATATATGTATATATATATATGTATATATATATATTATATATATATATATACATATACATATGTACATATATATATATATATATATATATACATATATATATGTATATATATATACATATATATGCATATATATAATATATATATGTATATATATATGTATATATATACATATATATGTATACATATATATGTATATATGTATACATATATATGTATATATGTATACATATATATGTATATATATATGTATATGTATATATATATACTATATATATAATATATATATATATATATATATATATATATATATATATATATATATCGATGTAAGGGGTCCAAAAAAGTTGAAAAGTTGCGAAACACTGCCTTAGGTCACTTGGAGAAGGGTCTGGCATAAACATCTAAATTGCAGTTGAGAGTGGAGGTAAGTAGTTCTTTAAAAGTCTTATTTCATGGTCTAGGTGAGACCTAACAAAGCTTTTGTAGAGGACCCTAACTATTGTCAAACTTTGTAAGGTAGCGTAACTGTTTTCAAAGTTTCTCTTACGAGACGTACAGAAGCTTAGTACCCGCTTGATCTTCTTTGTTGCCAGTTCAAAGTTAACGCTTAGATGGGAGCTGAGACTCTCAATATTTGATTAGATTTTTTTTTTTCTTCGTTTGTTCATTTTCTTTCGTTTGTCTATTTATTCATCTATTTGTTTCCATCCTTATGCTTACTTATCACTATTTATATTTAGGTAATTGTTCATCATTTTATTTTTATACTTAATTCTTTGTTTTTACTGACTTATTCATTTAATGAATCATTTATCAATTTAGTTTTCTGACGTACATATCTTCAAAGTTATCTAATCACTGATCACTTTATCCTCAATTCTTCCTTTTTCTATTTCATCTGTTTTCCTTATTCGCCCATTATTTCATTAAGAAATCTGCATAACTAAAATTGTTATTCTTTCATATACGCTTATTTCATCTTTTATCAGTTTTTCGACCCATCTATCAATCTTGTTTCATTAGTATATTACAAGAAAATAATAGGTAGAAACATCCACATCATAATGAGCTAAAACGTTGATTAATCCTTTTAACCTTATATAGAATTTTTGGGGTCTTACATTAGACGTTCATATTTAACGAAGTATAGGGACAGGGAAAGACGATGGAGGTTCGCGGAGAAGGAACAACTGACGTGGAAGAGGCAATGTAGGCTGGGTGATGTGGGAAAGGGACTTAGTAGAGAAGAAAGGAGAGGAAGTACAGAGATTCAGTTAGAGAATGGTATGTAAGACTGGGCCAGACAGGGGCAAAGGATGAGTTGGGTGGAGATGATTATAGGCATGGATGGGTAAGAAGTGTTTAGTAACAAAGCATGTGATAGGAAAGTGGAGGGGCCACCAAGGTAAGTGAATGTAAAGGTAAGGGATAGATAGAAATAAGGGGGAAAAGAAAGGGAAGAGGAGATTGAAGGGTAGAGGAAAGATAATATACAGGAAATGATGAAATGAAGTGAAGAATCGAGGTGAATGATTAGTTAGAGGCTAAACAATAGTAAGAGAAAAGAAAACCATAAGGATTTAGAAACGTAAAGGAGGAAGTGGCGAGGACGATTGAACGCTGGGATGAGAGACGGGGGTTGGGCATGGACGGGGGAAGAAGGAACAGAGAGGCAGGGAAGGTGGAACAGGGGTTCTGGGTCTGTTGGATGGGAAAGAAGAATAAAGGAGAGGGATGGGTGTGTAATGAGATGTCAGCATGACGCCATCAGTGTACGGTCCATAAGGAATCTTCAAGGGGGGGGGGTTAGCTGGAAAGTGAGGGATTTGGGAGAAGGGAGGGTAGGTGCGTGGATGACGTAGCTACAGCCAAAGAGGCAAATAGGACCCGGAGGGTTTAATAAGGGTTGGAGATCTCCTGGTTCTGTACATTTCATCCTTTGGCTTCTGCAGATGTTATTACTTAAATGTTCGAATGTTAGTGTACACTTATTTTTTTCCTAAAACATATACGAGTATTATCTGCATGTTATGAGAATCTTTCTTGAAATACAGGTTCTACATAATCCACATTTCCTACAGGTTTAATACCATCATTCTTGTAGGCTTTATGAGTCTAAATGATCCCGTACTGTAAGATTTATGGACTTTGAAAGGTTTTGCAAATTTTCCAACATGTGCATGTAATTCTACTTCTTTAACAATGCTGGACCTAAAGATCTTCTAAAGATTATGCAGCAAACACGCTGACAAGTTTCTGTACACTCGTTATATACCACAGGCAGTACTAGTCCTATGTAATTTAAATGTTTATTTATTTATTCCTCTATCTGTTTATTCGTTTATCTATTCATCAATTTATTTATTTATTTATTCAATGATTTATTTATTCGTTTATTCATTAATTTTCCTATTTCATTATTTACTATCATAATAATTAATTGATTAATTTAGTTATATATTAATTTATCTAATTATCTATTCAATTACTTATTTATTTTGTACTCTTATCTATTCAATAATTCATTTATTAATTTACTTTTCATTTATTAATTTGTTTATTTATTTACTTAGTTATTTATTAATTCATTCATTTACGTATCTATTTATATCATCATTTATTTATTCATTCTTGTATTTATTTCTCTATAACTTTATTTATTTGTTTATATGAGTATTATTTATTCATTTACCTATAATTCTTATTTGTTTATTTACTAGTCATACATCTACTTCCTTTTTAATTCATTTACATATTTAATTTGCTAGTTATTTATCGTTTATTAATTTATTCATTTATTTGTCTGAATATTTATTTATTTATCTATTATTCATATATGTACTTATCTATTCATTTATTTACATATATCATTTGTTAGTTATTTATCGTTTATTCATTTATTTTACATTTATTTATTTATTTATTTATCTATTTATTGATTTACATATCTATTTGTTTATTTGTTTATTTATTCATTTATTCACTTATCGGTTTATTTATTCATTTACTTACGTATTCGTTTAATGATCTATTAATGTATTTATCTATTCATCTACTTATTC
Organism: Oratosquilla oratoria; assembly: GCF_046742065.1. NCBI lineage: Eukaryota > Metazoa > Arthropoda > Malacostraca > Stomatopoda > Squillidae > Oratosquilla > Oratosquilla oratoria. The sequence goes on from NC_134800.1 coordinate 51,572,381, forward strand.
ATCAATTCATTTATTTATTTATTTTTGCTTATTTATTTATCTATTTATTTATTCCTCGCTGTACATATTTGCTTATCTATTGATTTGTATATTTATTTATTTATATATTTCTTTAATTATCTATCTATTCATATATTCATTTATTTTATACTTTCTTATTCATTTATGTATTTATTCATTTATTTATTTGTTACTTATCTAGTAATAATTCTTTTTTATCTTATTATTCATTTCTTCATTTATTTACTAATTTAGTTATTTATTTATTAATTCATTTATCACTTTAGCTTTTAATTTCTTCATTTACTTCTTAATTTAGTTATTCATTTATGCACTTATTTACTTGAATTATGATTTCAATGAATCATTCTACCAATCAATCAATCAATCAACGTAGTCAAGTTCAGGAGTTTGTCAGACATGGTAGCTTGGATTATGATTAGGCTGTGTAAAATTATGATTTGTCCTATAAATCCTAGAAGTTGCTTAGGCGGATTGATGCAAGGATCACCGTTTTAGGTTCACGTAATGAAATTCGTGTTTCCGAATGTTCTAAATTATTAATTTTTGTATCAGGAAGAGATTAATGCACGCTTGCCATTTTTCATAACCCATGAGGTATCAGACTTGAGGTCATTCTCGAAAACCAAGAGGGAAATCAAAAGAGGTTGGCAATATTGACATCAAAGATGACCACTAGGAAAACTATCTTGCTTAAAAATGACGGTAATTCTGCTTTCACATGAAGACAATTTAGGAGAAATAGGTAAATCTTGCAAATGTTTAGGCTCTGTAGGTTTTATTGATTTTTAGGACTACAAAAACTACAGATTTGTAAATGTTTTAGTTTAAATGTGTCCAAAGCATACTAAAAGTCTTCTACACAGGCTCAGATTCTGAAGGACATACTGGTCCAGCTTACTTTACAGGTTCAGTAATTCTTGGTCTAGAACGTTAGTCAGTTTTAGCAAACAATCCTACACAGAAGAAGTAGCTATGATATATATATATATATATATATATGTATACATATATATATATATATATACATATATATATATATACAGTATATATATATATACAGTATATATATATATATATACAGATACATATATATATATATATATACATATATATATATATATACAGTATATATATATATATACATATATATATTATATATATATATATATATTATATATATATATATATACATTATATATATATATATATACATATACATATACATATACATATATATACATATATATACATATATATATATATATATATCGAAATGGATGCCGTGTGAGGACACAGCTTTTATTGGCACGACATTTCTCGTGCTACAACTTTATCAAGTACGTCCACTTGATAAAGCTCTAACAAGCAAAACGTCGCGCAAATAAAGGCTCCGTCCTCATGTGGTGTTTATTTCGATTGACTTGTCGGTTATTGCCAATTTTATACATACATAAATACATACATACATACATACATACATACATACATACATACATACATACATACATACATACATACATACATACATACACACATACACACATACATACATATATACCCTACATACATACATACATACATACATACATACATACATACATACATACATACATACATACATACATACATACATACATACATATATATATATATATATATACATACATATAAAGGATTTGTATCTATCTGTCTATATATCTATCTATCTATCAATCTATATATATATATATATATATATATATATATATATGTGTGTGTGTGTGTGTGTGTGTGTGTGTGTGTGTGTGTGTGTGTGTGTGTGTGTGTGTGTGTGTGTGTGCGTGCGTGTAATCATGAACACACATTATACCATTACACAACCAGTCATCTGGTTAGAGTTGTATGATCAATGACGCATTGTTTTTCTGATACCGTTTGCATAAGATCTCTACACAACTGTCGAGTACTTTCTTCAACCTTGGAAGTAATATTTTTGTCAAAGCTTGAGGACGAAAGAAATAGTAGGTGACTTGCAAGTCTGAAATCTCCCGTTGCATCAGTACAGAAAATTCTGAATGACAACATAACGATAGACACCGGCCGAATCATCTAGATATTGTGCTCCTTTGTGTTTACGTTATTTCTTAACATTTTGATACCCGAATCCTCTTCATAGATAAAGCTTTCCAGTTTCAGTCTCAAACACGTCTAAAGCATAAGGACTCTGGCCTTAACTTGAAGGAGTTTGGTTCTATAATCGTTAACATATCGACTACGTAGAGATTTCCTCCTTTAGATAAAATCGTCTGGTGCCAGTGGTGGGTAAGGAGTCTAATTCGTGACATACGCGATAATTTCATCTTGTTTATGTAGCTCAAGACGGCATTTAATGGATTTTGTTCTAAAACCAATTCGCTTTAACACCCTTATACTCGTATATTTTCTCTGATCCTTGTCCTCTATCTCCTATTTCCTCTCCTTTGTTGATTTCTGCTCCTTGTATTTTCTTCAGTCCTGTACACTTTTATTCGCTGAAACTTTACTGTTCCTCTTTGGTCGTCATCCCTCCTCCCTGCCCACTACTCTTAGGTCTTCTGGTTCTTGCTACATATTTCCTACTATCCTTTCACTACAGCCCCCTTCCCATCGTACATTACAGTACTTCATTTCACTTGCACACTGCCCTTTTACCAGGATAATTCTCCCCAAGCCTTGTCCCTTGATCTGTACCCTTATACACACTATTCTATACCCTTTATCCCTTCTGTCGTGTCTACCCATCTTTACCCTATTTCCGATACACATTTTAGCTTATTTTTACCTCATTTTCTGTAGATAACCATCGGGAATTATTACGAAACAGTGCTAAAGTGGTATAATACAAGTAAGGACACGGACTAGACAACTGAAACACTAATCATGAATAGTTTCCATTACACCACCATGAACACTCACCTCTGATCCTTAATTCGTATCGTTTGCTCCCGTACCTGTTTCCTTATTCCCCAAACCTCTATGAGCTATTCCTTCGCCTGGCTTCTTACATTACAATCCATAACCTCCCTTTGCTTTTAACCACTGCCCATTCTTTCTTCTCCTTAACTCTACCCTTTGTTCCACATTAGCGCCTCCTGTCCTTTCCCCCTTGCTCACCCAGTCCAGCCCCGTGCTTCCTTGTGTCTCTTGCAACTTGGTCTTGTATTTTTGTTATCACCTACTCTCACGCATAGAGAAAGTGTCTTCTCTCAATTTTCCTCGTTCTGTGTCCTTTTACCAGCTTTACCAGGAGGTGCCAAGATAAGAGGGAGGGAGGAGGGTGGAGGGGAGTGGAATATATAGGAAATGGAATGGGTGGGAGTGGTTTCTATGCCCTTTTCTTTTTGGCTACCCCCCCGTGTAGGGGGGAAAAGCCTTTGGTATATGTATGTATGTACCAGCTACCACCTAACCCTTGCACCCTGACCTTTATCCCTTCCCCTCTTATCTTCTTTTCTCTTCTTTGTTTGGTTCTTGTCCCTTGTCCTCTGTCAGAACCAGTTTCTCCCTTCCCTTTGCTCCTCCTTGCCTTTCGCCCTTTGGCTTAGTTTTGCATGGTTGGCGTCTTCGATCGGCTTATTTATGTTTACTCACCTAGCGGCCCTATTTTTCCTTGCTGAGAGGACCCATGGGCCCCGCTAGTCACGGCCTCCCGATCGCGTGTCGAGGCTGCGCACTACTTGTCACGGTCGCGGTTTTCGCGGCAAAGTCCCGCACATCGCCGCACCTTCTGGAAATGTCGCGGTTTAGCATTGGTTTGTCCTCTCTTTGTATGTTATAAAACTCTTACATTAACTACTTGAGGCACTTTCACTCTGATGGAATTGTGCTCAGGATGACGCTAAATAGTTGAATTCGGTTGGGTTGTGATCCTATGACTGAAGTGATTAAAACTAATAGATTGAAACTAATGGATTCTTAGTTACGGCTAGTAAGGGAATGACTCCCTTTTATCTTTAATTCTCTATCTAACCCGATTCACTATCTTAAAATTTTTCATTTCTTTTATTCTTTTCAATAATTGCTGTCATAGTCTTACTCCATTTTGCATCCACTCGCCTCTTTGCTTTCTTTATCTTACGTTTTGTTTTTCTCTTTTTCCTATATCGCTCATATGACCTCGAGTACTACTATACAACCAATCCACATCTACTATTTTTTTCTACTGCCATGTTCAACATATAATCCCACCATTCACAACCATTCCTTCTACTCCTTCCCAACTTCCTCGTTCAACATATTATGTTTGGAAATTGGTATGTTATAACACATTTGTAAATGTTCACTATAAACCCACTATCGGTGAAATAATACAGTTTCCCTGTACTTCCGTTATCATTTCTCCGATAGTGGGTTTATAGTGAACATAACATGCTTGTACACTTTGTCATCTCCTTGAATCAAGCACGTTCCTCTTCTACTCCTCCTCTATCTTGTTCTTCACCACTTCCCGCATTTCTCTCAGCTCCGCCTGATATTTTTTCTCCTTTTCTCTTTCATTTAAACTGTTAACTCAGGACCTCTCTACCTTCCGCACTTCTCCTTTTTCTCTACTTATCTTCCAATTTCAACTTCTCTTCTACCAAAAAATTATCTAACACTTCTCCCTCACTTTCCTCTAGAACACGGACATGCAGAATTCCTATCTTCCCTTTGCATACCAACAATAAGTCCATATCCCTCATGAACCACCTATCTATCTACCACCCTTTCTCAAGTATACTTGTGCTTTACCCTCTTCCCTGTGTTTCCTACCATCAATTTCCTTTCTAATTACGTCTCCAACATCAACTCTCCGCTATGATTTCACCTAGCACTCCATAATTCCCTACTATTCCATCTATTGGTTTATCCCCTACTCTAGTATTGAGATCTCCCAACACTACTACATTAACGTTCCTCCCAAAATTCTCCAAACACTTATATATAGATATATCTAAACATCTAAAAAGTTTTCCTTTCCTCTTCGTTCCTCTCACTGTCAGGTCTATATGCGCTTACAAAAAAAAAAAAAAAAAAAAAATCATACATCTTAGTTTTATCCTCACCCACATTAACCTTAAAAGTAATTCCCTCCACTTCTTCATCCGCTTTCCTATGTCATCACTTACCGGCAAAGCTACTCCTTCCCTCCTTCGCCCCATCATCACTCCCGAAACTCTCCCTACCACACTCCCAAACTCAAAAGCACCCACCCTCTTCAACTTAGTTTCTCTCATGATAGTTTATTTGTTTACCGTGACCAAGCGTCGCGGCCATATTAGAGCTGATAAGGTGGAAAGTTGCTTGTTAGTTGCTTGAATGAGATTTAGATGATGTACACTTTCATTCATATTCAAGCGATTGACATCCCGCATGCAGTTGGAAATCTAACTCACAGGGCGTCGGCAATCTCAATGATATGGTTGAAGGGTACTTGGGGCACGTGGAATGTAATGCGCACACGATGACAGATGCGTTGTGGTGGGGGTGGAGACGGAAGATTTGACCTTACCCATAAGGTCTAAATCCCCTGGGAGTGTCAGTAATGACATAAGAGGAAATCAGGTCATTGGGCCAAAACAACCCTACTTCCCACCAAAGTTAATAATGTTACACACTTCAGAGGAACTTTACCACTTTACTGCATAAGAGGACTGCACATTATGCCACTGCACTAAAAGTAGTTTATGTTCCTTAAGTATAGTGGAGCAAGGTCTGTAGGTTGACCTCAGACTGATACAAAGCGTCTTGTCACGGACCATTTCTGTACCCCATCCCTGCCCGACTCAGTGTGTGGTTCTAGTCAATGAGGGGCACCCCAAAACAGCCCGTAAAGCATTGGCTGCATGCCACAATGCAATTAATACTGCACGATAACATGCAGCTAAAAGTTCTTTTTGTGATGATACCATTGAGCTTGTAAAGTGCTTTTTCTATTTCTCCGATCGTTTTCTTCGTGGTTGGAGAAAATAATAAGTTTCCCAATTCTATTTATTGGTCTGGCTTCTTTCAATTACTTGACTATTTATTAAAAAGGTGGGATGACAAGCGTATATAACTCTGTATACCTGAGGGTAGATTCAAAAGACGAGTAACCTCTCCAAGTTAATGACGTGCTGATTCCTTAGTCGCAACCAAGCCGAACAACGGGGCTGCTGATTGGCTAACCAAGCCGAACAACGGGGCTGCTGATTGGCTCTCGCCAACCAATCGGTAGCCGGCTTCGGTCCCCGGGAAGATTGTACGCCAGGCGTGGTGGTTTTTAGGTGATGGTGTAAGGATCCACCTTCCATTTCTTCTGATGATAATGGGAATTATTAAGGTTTCCTGCGACGCTGAAGTTTGTCTTTAGTTTTAGGATGGATATGGCTTCTTTGTGCCTTAGGTGCCTCTGGTCAAAGTCGACGTCGAGGCAAGAAGCCTTCTGGAGGAATTCAAGACTTAATATAGCCTCCATCCACATACGCCCCCATGGAAAATGACCTGTTGGTTGGTGGCCAACATGCTACACTATATAGTATATTTGTATAACGTGTGTATAACATAGTGCACAGCTCACAGTTTGTTTATCTTATTATAATGAATATACACATCACAATGTATACGATGATTTATGAAATAATAAGCCATATCTTACTGGCCAATCCCTCTGATGTAGATGATCCACCGGACCCAAATCCATCCAATGTACAAGACCATCCCTTTGTACACTGCGTCACTATATTGAATGCCCTGTGACCTGGATCAGGAGATTGTGGGGGGGGAGGTTGACGTGGCAATCATGTGCAAAGGAGAGAAGAGACTACGGTGAGATGTTGGAGTAGAGGTGGAATAAGAGTTGATGAAGCAGAAGGAGGAAATGAGGAAGAGGTGAGGAGAAAGTGTTGGAGAAAGGGGTGAGGAAAATGAGTTGGTGGAGGGGATGAAGACGAAGAAGAAAAGGGCAAAGAATAAGAGGAGGAAGATGAGGAATTGAAAGAAATGGAGAAGTAAGAATAGAATGGAAGCGAAGAGGGGAGGAGAGTAGGAGGTGGAGGAGAGGAAGAAAAGAATCAGGGCAACGAGAGGAAAAAGAAAAAAAAAGAAAAGGAAATGGGAGGAGAGGATGGAGTAGGAGTAGGAATGGAGAGAGATGAAGAAAAAGAGGAGAAGAAAGAGGAGGTAAGGAGGAAGAGAGGACGAGAGGGGAGACGAAGTGGTGGAAGGAGAAGAAGGTGATAAGGAAGAGACAACGGAAGAGAAGGAAGAGTGGGTAGGACGAGGAAGAAGGCAAGATTAAAAAAGGAGGAGAAAGAGGAGGAAGAGGAGGAGGAGAAGGGAAGATTAAGAAAGAGGAGGAAGATAAGAAGGAAAGAAGAGAAAGAGAGAATGGGGGAGAGTTGAAGGAACAGGAGAGGAGAAAGAGGAGTAGGAGGAGGAGAAGGGAAGATGAAGGAAGAGGAGGAAGATAAGAAGGAGAGAAGGGGAAGAGAGAAAGGCGGAAAGTTGAAGGAAGAGGAGAGGAGAAGAAGGAGGAGGAGGAGGAGGAGAAGGGAAGATGAAGGAAGAGGAGGAAGATAAGAAAGAAAGAAGGGGAAGAGAGAATGGAGGAGAGTTGAAGGAAGAGGAGAGGAGAAGGAGGAGGAGGAGGAGGAGGAGAAGGGAAGATGAAGGAAGAGGAGGAAGATAAGAAAGAAAGAAAGGGAAGAGAGAATGGAGGAGAGATGAAGGAAGAGGAGAGGAGAAGGAGGAGAAGGAGGAGAAGGAGGAGAAGGAGGAGAAGGGGAAAGAGGAGAAGGAGTAAGGAAGGAGGAGGAGAAGGAGGAGAAGGGGAAAGAGGAGAAGGAGTAAGGAAGGAGGAGGAGAAGGGAAGATGAAGGAAGAGGAGAGGAGAAGAAGGAGGAGGAGGAGGAGGAGGAGGAGGAGAAGGGAAGATAAAGGAAGAGGAGGAAGATAAGAAAGAAAGAAAGGGAAGAGAGAATGGAGGAGAGATGAAGGAAGAGGAGAGGAGAAGGAGGAGAAGGAGGAGAAGGAAGAGAAGGGGAAAGAGGAGAAGGAGTAAGGAAGGAGGAGGAGAAGTGAAGATGAAGGAAGAGGAGGAAGATAAGAAGGAAAGAAGGGGAAGAGAGGAAGGGGGAAAGTTGAATGAAGAGGAGAGGAAAAGAAGGAGGAGGAGGAGAAGGAGAAGGAGGAGAAGGAGGAGAAGGAGAAGGAGGAGGAGGAGGAGAGGGAGAAGGAGGAGAAGGAGAAGGAGGAGAAGGAGAAGGAGGAGAAGGAGTAAGGAAGGAGGAAGAGAGAATGGAGGAGTGTAGAAGGAGGGGAAAGAAGGGAAGATAGAAAGGAAAAATGCAAGAGGAGGGGGGAGAAGATGAGGAGAGGGAGAGGATGGAATAAAAGGAGGAGTGGAAAGAATAGGAGGAGGGGAGAAAGACGGGGAGGGGAGGAAGAGAAAGAAGAAGAGGAGAGAAGGAGAAGGAGGACAAGGAGGAGTAGGTAAAGGAGGGTAATAGGGGAGAGAAGATGGAGGAAGGAGTGGAGGAGGAGGAAAAGGCTCAGGAGGAGGAGGAGGAGAAGATAGGAGAATCGAATAAGGAGGAGGACTTGGAGAAAGAGGAGGAGGAGGAAGAGGAGAAGGAGGAAAAGTGGGAGAAAAGAGAAAGAGAAGGAATTTGAGATGAAGGAAAAGGAGAAGGATGATGATGAGAAGGAATAGGAAGAAGAGAGTAAAGGAGGAGGAGAATGAGAGGATGTTCCAGGCAAGTTAGAAGAAGGAGAAGAAGAGATGGAGGGAATGAGGTCGGATAGCTTCGACCCGGGAACTGCGAGCACACTCGGGAAATAAGACAGAGTAGATGCGAACATGGTGGTGTTGATGATGTTTTATTCTTATTTTATTTTACTTTTTTTTTTTTATCTCCGATGTTCCGAGGGTATTGATACAGTCCCCTCTGTGGATGTAACAATCGTCACTCTCTGATGACAGTACAAAAATGTTCAATAAATTTCATGTCGACTTGAGCAAGAATGATATCGACCTATGTGCACGAGAGGAAAACTGGGGAAAATGCAAACGTAAATCATCTTTTTCCTGGGGTATCACACATTTGTGTCTGTATGGAATTTTCAGAAAAATTATATTTACTAACTCTAATGGGCTTTATTTACGTAGCTGAATCTAGGCTAACCCACTGTTAATTCTTTATACATTCCAAAAAATTCTAAATATTGGAATAAACATCATTTGCTCCTCAAAGGCTCTATGTTATCCTTGTACATTGTTATGCCTATGAATATACAGTATATGCATATATATATATATATATATATATATATATATATAGATATAGATATGACATTTGGGAATAAACTCTCCTATTGGGATTCGAACCCTCGCTTGAGCAGCTTCCTTTTTATGAGACGAAGACCGTATATGCAAGCTTTCACAGCACAGTGACACGAATTATGCAATATCACCACAGAAGTAGAGAAACTTATAGGCAGTAAGTACTTTAGTATGTTACATCTTCAGACAAAGTAAGGCAGATA
>NC_134800.1:51594426-51609426 GCF_046742065.1 Oratosquilla oratoria
ATCTATCTATCTATCTATTTGCCTATCTATCTATCTATCTATCTATCTATCTATCTATCTATCTATCTATCTATCTATCTATCTATCTATCTATCTGTCTATCTATCTATCTATCTATCTATCTACATATCTACATATCTACCTATCTACCTATCTACCTACCTACCTACCTACCTACCTACCTATCTACCTATCTACCTATCTACCTATCTACCTATCTATCTATCTATCTATCTACCTACCTACCTATCTATCTATCTATCTATCTATCTATCTATCTATCTATCTCTTTATCCATTTGAATTTATTAGTACCTCATATGTGAGAAAGGAAGTTCTAGAATTTCATCAAAGAGTGAACTCATGCGTATGAGTTCCAAGCAAACTGAAGGCCAGTAACAGTGGTGAGCTTTCCATTACTTGATAAGCTAAGCCTAAACGTGTAATAGATAACCATCGTATCCTGCAGCTTCTGTTGTTTTTAGGTGAAAGCAGTCATTAGAACATAACGTTTACAGTGTCTGTCCATTCCAAATGAGTTGGGGAATCTACGTAAAAGATGGACTCTCAATGCTATTCCTAACGAGAAATCAGTGTCATCCTTGTCATTTATGCTCTTCAGTTGGAAGCTACTTTTGTGATCCTCCGAGTCTGGAGTGACCTATGGTTGGTTGAATAATGTCAAAAGAAGACGGTCTTCTGTAGAAATTGGACGGTTATGTCGAACAGTCGGGTGTGGCTGTCGCGAACTGAAGTTACCTCAATCACCTTTTTTATATGAATAATTGGTTATGATGCCTTTTAATTGACAATCAAAAGTCTGTTTACACTAGCATATGAATTGGTTATTTAGTGTCGTTTGCTGGTCAGTTTCTGAAGTGAATAATATTAATCATTCCAGGAGGAAGGAAGTTAAATTAAAAAGCCCACGGTACCACATCACCAACTGGTTATAATTGACTATAAGAAAAAGGTGTTTCAAGATTATTCCAATTATTGCGAGGGTGTTTTACGAGTTAAACACAGAATAAAAAAATAAGTAGATAAAAAAAATTAAAACAAAGGCTGTAGTTCCAATACCACATTTGTTAAGATTTTTTCTATTATTCCATTTCAGTAGGGTAAGATTCGCATCATGTAGTCAATCATTTGCGAGATCGACATCGCGATCAAGTGAGAACAAGTTTACTGGCAGCGGGACGGAGAACGGCTGTATTGTGACCAATAGTAATACATAAGAGAAGGAACAAGTGTGAAAACAACTGTGTGGAGGGCGAAGCGTGACGAGGTGTGAGTAACTAGTCAGTTTAGAAAGAGCCTGGAAACCTTATTCGGATACATAAACAGAGGGAAAACAGTGAAGCAAAACATCACGTCTTTAGAAGACTTCCATGACATGATGTAAGTCTCAGATAACTTTAGTACATTGAATGACTTTTTTTTCAGTATTTTGACGAGAGTTGATGAATCAATTCCAGAACTTGGTTTTTTACAAAGGTGTAGTTTTACAGCCACGCACGGAAGGACGGAGGAGAGGACAGGATTATATTGGAGAGTGGTCAAGCAGAAATTGAGGAAGTGGTTTAGAGGTAGCTAGAGAAAATGAAAGGAGTTTGAGAGTATCATTCGGGATAATATGTCAAACTGAATATAAATTATGAACTAAAAATATAATACATGTGTTTCTTTTAAAGCAAACTTAGAAATAGAAATGTGAATGGATAGAGGAAGAAAAATGGGTGAATAGGTGATGATATTGGTAAAAAAAAAAGAAAAAAAAAAAGAGGTGTGACTATGAGACCTTAAGTCCGGGGGATACCAAGAGAGATAAGAGGTAAAAGAGATGTTGCAGGTGCTTGTGTTTTACCGAAGACCAAACCGTGTAGCAAAGACAAACGAAAATGGTTTGTTGTTGGTCTCAGGTGAGGACTTGTAGAAAATAATCAAGTAAAACATAGCCATGATACATACATATACCAAGGCTTTTTCCCCCTTACAAGGGAGGTGGCCAAAAAGGGAAAGGCATAAATTCATTTCCACACATTCCATCCCTGAATACACTCCACACCCCTCCACCCTCCCTCTTATCTGAGCACCTCCTGGATGACGGGTCATCCCTGTACCTTGTCCACTGCCCTGGGTCAGAGGCAGTGTCGCAACACACAGCACATCCACAGCAAGGCCGCTTCATTAAATCGGTGACCCACACTCTTCATCCCCCCATGCATAAAAGGAGAGGGGGAGAAATCCCTTTGGGCTGTGTCAAATTTTGCTCACACATAGCCATGGTAGGAAGCTTTGATTAAGAAGAGGAAAAACTGGAAAACAAACATGAATGATGAGTTATAAAAGATGCACTGTTAGATATAGCAATAATCAGTGTCATGGTCCAGTGACTCAAAGGAATGAAATATTGATACTAAGGTACACATAGAAATTTACATTTGCTATAAAAGAACATAATGTCAACAACTCTCTAAAATTATAACATTTTATGGCAGAAGGAAAAATCATATAGTCCTGGATTTTTTTACGGATAATGTTTTAGTATAAAGAATGTCATTCGTTATTCCATTTGTGAACTGTGTGATGTGGTGCTCATCAGGAAGTGTTTTCATCTTTGAAGTCATAGCTGTGTTTTTCTGAGAGAATTAACGTTGCAGTTGATATTGTTATGTGGAATTTTGTTCTTAGGCATGTGTTTATTTCATCCTACGTTGTACGTTCCAACTTTTAAGTTAACGAGTGTATTGTGAGTACTGACATGTCGACTTTTGGTTCATCTTCCTCTAGGCCATTTTCTTTATTTTCTTTTTCTACGTTTATTTATTGACGAGTTAAACACTATATGAGGACGGAGCCTCTATTTGTACGACGTTTCGTTTATTACAGTTTTTTCAAGCACCAATAATAAACGAAACGTCATACAAATAAAGTCTCCGTCCTCATATGGTGTTTAACTCGTCAGTCTTGTCGGCAACTGTCACTTTCATGAAAACGTTTATTTATGTATATATTATACGTTTTTGTTCCATTGCATTCCGGGCGATGGATGTTGAATTATATTTGGACTTCAGGGTAGTTATTGTTGCATAATTCTATTCACATTTATTTTTAGCCTAGAATTATTTGCCATTTTCTTTGGTACTAACATTGATTTTTGAATTATGCGATATGGTGCCGATCTGGAAGTATTTTTGGGCATTTTTTGGTTATTCTTGTTTAATCCTGAGGATACGTATTTACTGTGGCTGTGTGTTCTACTTCATGTTTTTTTTCTGGAGTGCAATGGTTGGAGGTAACCTAACCCAGTGTACCAGGTATGCTCTTTTTTAATGATTTCCTATTGCTTACACTGTATTACTCCGGACAGGGTTCGAAACGTAGGAATATACTTCAAACGACTAGTCCTGTATGTGAAAAAAAATACTGAACTCCAGCTCTTCATGAGTATGTATATATGTATGTATGTATGTATGTGTGTGTGTATGTATGCATGTATGTATGTATGTATGTATGTATGTATGCATGCATGTATGTATGTATGTGTCCATGTATGTATGTATGCATGTATGTATGTATGCATGCATGTATGTATGCATGCAAATATGCATGCATGTATGTATGTAAGTATACATGCATGCATGCATGTAAGTATACATGCATGTATGTAAGTATACATGCATGTATGTGAGTATGCATGCATGCATGTATGTATGTATGCATGTATGTATGTATGCATGTATGTATGTATGTATGTATGTATGCATGTATGTATGTATGTATGCACGTATAAATCTGTATGTGTGTATGTATATGTATGTATGTATGTATGTATGTATGTATGTATGCATGCATGTATCTATGTATGCATGTATCTATGTATGCATGTATGTATGTATGTATGCATGTATGTATGTATGTATGTATGTATGTATGTATGTATGTATGTATGTATGTATTTGTATATGAGTGTATGTATGTAGGTGTATATGTATGTTATGTATGCATGTATGTATGTATGTATGTAAGTTTTATACCCTTTTATTTCTTTGACTTTATCCTTTTCATATGATGGTTGTCTGTTGCCCCTTTCATTTGTGTAGTCCCAATCCCCTTTCATCCCCACTCCAAGTCACCCCTCTCACGTTCGCTTCCTCATGTCTTCCCTTTCACCATCTCCTTTTCATTCTTCGCTTCTTCACTCCTTTCCATTTGCCATTTAATTACTCACTTCCATGTCCTGTTTCTCCGTTTTCTTTTATTACCCCTTTTGATTACTCAGCTTTTGTGATTCAGACCTCCTCGTTTCCCCTCTTTCCTCCTTTCATCTATTCATTCCTTCTTCGTGTTCTCTAATATTTTTCATTTAATTATTTTCTATTTTTATTGCAGTAAGTGGTGGAGGTAGATCTTTGGGTCCTGGTGTCTCAATTCACCTGGCAAGGTATATAGAATTTGTCTGTTGTTAGCGATAGTAATCACTGTTATTTTATGGACATATGGAGAACGTAACTGAAGGAATGAAGATGATAATCATAGATAATTACATTGTAATATATAGAGTCTGCTAAATCTCACACATTTTAATGTGAAGTAGTCACACGTTTGTTGACTTTCTTGGCTTAGGATAATGTTATGAAATTAGTTTTGGGTCTTGCGCTGAAGATAAATGTTTGTGGTCTTGGGTTGGTATAAATAGGTATAAGTGCTTTTATTTTGGCAAACGGAACTCAATGAAGCAGCCACATGATGTGCAAACGTTTGCTAAAACTAGGTGTACCAGTTCCTTGATATCTCTATCTATACGATATATATATAAATGCTTAGCTTTGGAATAAGATAGAGCTTAAAAATGTGGCCATTAGTGCAGATCCTTACCAGAGCTAAAGAACCAATTTCCTCGTCCTTTTTCATGCAAAGAAAACAAATGCCTGAAAAAAATTAATTGATGCAAATAGTCAAAAAACAAACAAAATCATGACCTACTGGTGTACTGCATTTAAGTGTGAGATATTAAAAAATGAGATTGTGCTGCTTCTTAAATACATTAACGACATAACTAAAGAAAAATTAGCCCTTAGTTCAACCCAACACTAATCCCGTTGGTTGATCCCATGATCCACCATTACCTTTGAGAATGTTTCTATTCCTTTCACAGTTTCAGAATTATGATACTCCGCTCTATCAGTTAAATCAAATAACTAAGTGATGATAACTTGATAACAGCTTAATTAATCATAAATTTATAATAACTTAATTACAACTTTAATTAATAACAAGCGACCTTCGGTGGTGATTAACGTCACCGTTTTGGTCTGCGGCGCTAGGAGCTCGCTTCGCTCGCAGTTTAGCTGGTAAACTAAGATACTTTTCCCTTGAGCCAGAATATTTGTAATCAGGATTGTCCTTTAATAGCTCACCAAACTTTCGAACTATACGTTGGAAATCATTTATCATAGCTACCTTTTTGTGTTTTTGTACAATTTTGGAAATAATTCCATATGCATCTTTAAGGCCACGGGACAATATCTTATACGTCCATTCTTCAAAATGTCGGGAAACATAGTACCTCGATCAATTCTGTTGGCTCGGCCGGGGGCTTGGCTGCGCAAACAGCGGCCTACGGCCGCAGCTTTCCGCGCTCAAATCCCTCGTTTTCCCCTTCGGCCTCGGCCTCGGGGCGAAATCCCAACACGGGATACCCAGCACGAAGAATAACGCGAAGAAGAACGCAAAGAAGAACGCGAAGAAGAACGCGAGAAAGAAGAACGCGAAGAAGAACACGAAGAAGAACGCGAAGAAGAACACGAAGTAGAATGAGAAGAAGAATGCGAAGAAGAACGCGAAGAAGGGCACGAAGTAGAATGCGAAGGAGAACGCGAAGAAGAACGCGAAGAAGAAGAACGCGAAGAAGAACGCAAAGAATAACGCAGAGAATAATGCCAAGAAGAACGCGAAGAAGAACGCGAATAAGAACGCGAGGAAGAAGAAGAAGAAGAAGAAGAAGAACGCGAAGACAATATCTTATACGCCCATTCTTCAAAATGTCGGGAAACATAGTACCTCGATCAATTCTGTTGGCTCGGCCAAAAACTGACAAAAGTTCCAGCACGAAGAAGAACGCGAAGAAGAACGCGAAGAAGAACGCGAAGAAGAACGCGAGGAAGAAGAATGCGAAGAAGAACACGAAGAAGAACGCGAAGAACACGAAGTAGAATGAGAAGAAGAATGCGAAGAAGAACGCGAAGAAGAACGCGAAGAAGAAGAACGCGAGGAAGAAGAACGCGAAAAAGAACGCGAAGAAGAACGCGAAGAAGAAGAACGCGAAGAAGAACGCAAAGAAGAATGCGAAGAAGAACGCGAAGAAGAACGCGAAGAAAAACGCGAGGAAGAAGAAAAAGAAGAAGAAGAAGAAGAAGAAGAAGAACGTGAAGACAATATCTTCTACGCCCATTCTTCAAAATGTCGGGAAACATAGTACCTCGATCAATTCTGTTGCCTCGGCCAAAAACTGACAAAAGTTCCAAATTGAGTGAAGTTTATTTTTAATTATATATAAATAACTAATATGTTAACTTAATAATAACTAATGACTTAACTAACTGAAGTCAATCTCATCTATAGATAGTATGAGATAAAATTCAATTCAGCGGGGGAGCCAGAACGGTTTTGTTTACGGTAGCTCGCGAGACTAGATATTGGGGATTTTTCCTAGATACATATTGATGTACAGTCACTAGTAAAAATTTTGACCACCCAGGATTAGTCATGATATAAAATTCAATTATTTTGTGCAACAATTATTCTTTATCCATCGAAGAAAAAACCCCACCTGTAAACTAAATACTGCATAGGAAAATATATCCTGTACTCGACCAAAATAGATAATTTTGAAGTTGCAAGAAGTATACCATAGGTATATATATATATATATATATATATATATATATATATATATATGTGTGTGTGTGTGTGTGTGTGTGTGTGTGTGTGTATGTGTGTGTGTGTATTTGTATAAATATATATATATAATATATATATATATATATATATATATATTTATATATTACACTGAAACAAACTTTTTATTTTTTGGGTACGAGCAATGGGCTGCACCCTACCCGGCTACGCGGGGGCTCGGACCTTCGGGCCAATCAGTCGTCTCCATTGCCGTGACGTCACCGTTCTTGACCAATAAGTTGTCTCCGTTTCCGTCATCTCAGTCAATCAAGGGCCGGAGAGTGCGTGTCCCCTTGAAGGATTTCCGGTTTTCGGTCCGATTTAGATTGATATCAACAGGAATTATTTTATTAGTATATAGGTATCTGTTATTTCCTTGGGTAAGTCTAATGATAGTGATTTAGCAAGTCGGTGGTGAATTAATCTTGCTCAAGTACCACATGCACAGCCTCTGAAGAGCCTAATACAAACTAGTAGGTTGACGTAGACCAACAGGGAGGATAATGAGAAAGATCGACGAGAATACCCAGGGTTGAAATACGGTCGGTAATAGTGACCTAAGAATGAGTCCTTACTGCTCAGGACTCTGGGTTGCTAATATTTGCGGAAATAACATAAATGAAAACTTTATATCAAATGCAAATACATAGAAAAAAGCCATTTCATATAAGTTAAATGATAAAGATAGAATATTTCCTTCTGTATTACTCATTCAAAAAACCAAATAACAATGTTATCATTCTTTATTATCGATGAAAAATTTATACACCTATAGGAAATGAAAATACAGTATTTGTGGATTTACATTTCACGTGAAATTAAATTAAACCAATCATATACATTTCTTATTGTAGCATTAGTATGATGACCTTGTAAATTGCTGCAAGTTGTCTACGTCCAGTAGAGCGTGGGTTGCTACTAAAACTTAGAATTGATCTTCATTAGGATGGCGTGCAAGTGAACTTAAGACCATGTTGAAACAATTTCACCGATCCACAGTTCATCGATTGTAATGGAGTCGCCTGCAACTTGAGTAGAGCCAATGCTGTCATGATTTTCTAAAATTAACATTTAAATAATCAAATAAGTAAATAGATTAACAAATGAATAGATAAATAAATTAAATGAATACATAACTAGATAAATCAATAAACAGATAAACAAATTGAAGGATGAATAAACATATGAAAAAATGAATAAATAAATAAGTGAATAGATTATTAACCACGTAAGTGTATGGATAAGTAAATAACCAAATAAATATGCAAATAAATGAATAGATAAATAATCAAATGAACAAATAAAAACAAACAGATCAACTAAGAAGCAATAAACAAATGAATAAAATTCAGACTTATTCTTACCACATTTTAGAAAAATTTCATTTGTTTATCTATTCTTGATCTATTTATATTTTTATTTATTAATTTATTTACTTATTCATTCATTTATCTATCTATTTATTTTATTGTTTATTTGTCTATTATTATCTATTTATTCATATATATATATTTTTACATATTTTGTTGCACCGAAGAGACTAACCCATTTCGTTAGACTACCACAGCATGAAGGCCTTGGCAGGTTTTAATCTGCACAACTTTAAAGGACAACCACTGTGTCCAGTTGCAACTTTGCATTTTTCTTTCGTAATGTTATATATTTTCACGAGAACCATATTTGAAACAAATATCTTATTTCAAAAGAAGATTTTGAGGGACTCTGACTAAAATATTTGTCGTCTACTAATCTACATTGTAAAACACAGCATATATCGTCATTTTTTTGTTATTAATCCTGATAACGTCACAATGTATACCAACCTAAGGAATAGCAATTAAAAATGTCGTTCTACAGCGAAACAGACGATACCTTCAGCGACATTAAGAATTTTTCTTCGTCCTTTGAGAACAGTCTCGATTGGCTAAATATCTCTGACAACAGGCAAAATGTGTAGATAGACGGTATAATTATGGGCTATTATATTGAACCGGAATATCTCTCTAAGAAAGTTCTTATATCGATGCATCATTGGTGCTTATTTGTATGCATAGTAGTTCAGAAATGCTGAACACTGCTGAACTAGGTAATTTCCAAAAGTAACGTCCATGATTCACATGACCGCGCCTTCATCTGCCACGCCACTCCTGCAAAATTCTCCATCTCGTCTCTCCACCTTCTGTCTGGTCTCCCTCTTCTACGCTCCCTATCTCGCGGCGTCCACTCAGTAACATACTTGCTTCAACGCCCATCAGTCGTTCGCACTAACTTACCTGCCCAATTCCACTTCCTCTCTTTTACCGACTCCACAATATATTTTACTCTAGTCTGCTCTCTCACCCAGGTTCCTCTCTTTCGGTCTCTCAGCGTTATTCCCATCATTAATCTCTCCATTCACCTCTGTGCTGTCCTTAGTTTTGTTTCCATCGCCTTTGTTAGTTTCCAAGTCTCACATCCGTAGAATATTGCTGTTAGAATGCATTGATTGTAAACTTTACGTTTCAAACATAAAGGTAGAGAGCCTCTAAGGATTTTATTATATTTACCAAACACTTTCCAACCAATTGTAATGCGTCTTTTTATTTCATTATCATGATCTTTCGTCTCTTTCACCATCTGCCCTAAATAATTATACTCCTCAACTTCTTCAAGACTCTCGCCATCAATTACAATCTCTACTTTGAACTTTCGTGTTGAACATTACTTTGGTTTTACTCTTATTCATTTTAAACCTACTTTGAGACTTTTCTTATTTAGATCACTGAGCATATCTTGCAAGTCTTCTGGTCTTTCTGAAATAAGAATGATGTCATCCGCAAATCTTAGGTGATTCAAATATTCACCATTAATCTTTAAACCTTTCTTTTTTCAACTCAATTTTCTGAAAATATCTTCCAAGCAAGCTGTTAATAGTTTGGGTGAAATTGTATAGCCTTGCCGTACTCCTTTCTCGATTTTGTTCTTTTCTGGATCTTTGTATAGTCGAATTATAGCGGTACCTTTTGCATAAATCTTTTCTAAAACTCTTACGATCTGTTCGTTTGTACCCTGATTGCGTAGCGAGTTTAGTTTTGCTATTTGTTCTACCGAGTCAAAAGCCTTCCCGTAATCTACAAAAGCTAGACAGAGAGGTATATTGTATTCTGTCGTTTTCTCGATTAGTTGGTTTATCGCCTGCAAATGATCTAGAGACAGATATCCGCTCCTAAAGCCTGCCTGTTCTCTCGATTGGTTTCCATCTAAAACTTGACTTAGTCTATTTGTAAGGATCTTGGAGAATACTTTATATACGTTTGATAGCAAGCTAATCGGTCGATAGTTACTAAGGTCCTTCTGGTCTCCTTTTTTATGAAGCAAAATCACTATAGCATTGCATCACGCATCAGGAACGCTTTCTTGAAGTAAGCACTGGGTGTACAACTTAGCTAATTTAATATGAACTAATTTACCTGCGTCTTTCAACAGATCTATCGATTTGCCATCTTCCCCAGGTGCTTTTTCTCGTTTCATAGTTTTTAGAGCAAATTTAACTTCTTCCTTTGTAATCTCTGGCACAATACTAACGTCTATACATGAGTTTACTGACTCAACTACGGTCTTCGACGAGTAAAGCTCTTGGTAAAATTCTTCTACACTTTTTAACATTCTGTTCCTGCATTTAATGATTTCTCCATTTTCATCTTTCAAGCATACCTTTTGCTGTCTTCCTAAAGCATGTCTTCGCTCGGTCCCTTTGATACTTTTACCTTTCCGAATAGTTTCCTCTATTTCATTCATGTTTCTCTTTTTTTTCTAACCACTGCCATATGTGAATAAGCTTGTTTAGTTCTACTCTTTCTGTTTCGTCTCTCCTGCTTTTAATCTGCATGGTCCTTCTTTTAATTAGGTCATATGTAGCTTTGGAGTATTTGTTTTCTCTAATTTTTTTGTACTTACTACTTTCTCTGCCGATTCCCTAATGATATTCACTAAAGTTAAATTAATATCTTTCACGGTGTCCTCGTTAGTTCGTAGAGCTTTGGATCTATTTTTAATTTCTAACAGAAATATCCTATTATTATCCTTAACCTTTGCGAGGCTGATTTTCTTTCTTAAAATTACTTTATTTTTCTCCTCTCTAAAATTGAATTTAGCTGTATAACCTACCATTCTATGGTCACTCCTTATGTTGACTTTCTTTATCACCTGAACATTGCTAACGCCTTTGTTCTCATCTCCTAATATGAAGTCTATTTCGTTCTTTGTTGTTCCATTTGGACTTCTCTACGTCCATTTACGACCTACACGCTTTTGGAAGAAAGTGTTCATTATCCTCATGTTGTAGTTCTCTGCAAAATTGACTAACATCTCGCCTCTGTCATTTCTTTCACCCATTCCAAACTTCCCAATGCACGTCTCATCTCTCATCTTCTTCCCCACTTTAGCATTAAAGTCGCCTATTACCAACGTGTAATTACTTTTTTCTTGATCCATTACCTGATTTAAATCATCATAGAAGGTCTCAATTTCATCGTCTGAACTCTGTGAAGTTGGTGCATAAACCTGAACTATTTTTAGAGTGTACCTTTTACACAGCCTAATTACAATCTAAGCTACCCTGCCTGACAAACAATTCAATTTGACTACGTTACCAGCAACCTCTCGGTTTATCAAGAATCCTACTCCACTAGATCTTTCTTTGTCCTTACCTCTATAGTAGAACAGGTGGTGACCATCTTGCAATTGTATCAGCTTTTCTTCCGCTCTTCGGACTTTACTTAGTCGTACGATGTCCCACTTGATGTTGTCTAGTTCTTCCGTTAAACTCTCCAGCCTGTGTTCTTCTGAGAGACTTCTTACGTTGAAAGTATAGATCTTCATTTTCTTCATGTTGTTTAGTGTCCAAGACTTGGAACTGCTTGGACAGTGCTTACTCACATTCGGTGGCACATTGCCCGTAAGCACACGAGGGAATGTGGTTGGACCTTTAGGAGACGATGATCCAACAGGAACGCCCGGTTTTCTTTTGGTTGTGCTGTTCATGTTTGATATGATTTTTTTTTTCAGTAATCTCACATCCGTACCAGCTGGTTTCTGGCTAGATATTTCTCTGGTGTCACCTTATTTATTATATTCGGTGAAGCTCAATATCTATAGGGTCCCCAATGGTCCACGCCGTCATTATGACGGTGCGCCATATATCTATGAGGAATTTCCCTGTTCGCCATCAAGAACGTGCCAGGTAGTAGTGGGTCCTGCGACTGTACATGTGAGCTGCTCTTTGTCTGATCTTTCTTACAAAACCTGTTCGATATGGGTGACCCTGCACAGATTTTCTCCCTATCGACATAGCTTTTGTAGTCATTGTATATATGTGTATATGTATATATGTATATTTATATATATATATATATATATACATATATGTATATATATGTATAAATACATATACATATATGTACATATATATATATATATATGTATAAATATACATATATGTACATATATATATATATATATATGTATATAAAATATATATATATATATACATATATATATATATATATATATATATATAGATAATGTTTTAAAATAGATAATTTAGTATTATACTAAGATAATCTAGCCCCATCATTTAACACCCCGTATTTGCTGTGTACGTGAATGATTGTTGCTGGATGAATAACATAAGCTTTCTTTACCTACCTCTCTCTCTGAGTTCTACATGTTATTAATGTATTATCATTCTCTACCTCTTTCCTAATACATATACATATACATATGCATATACATATACATATACATATACACATACATATACACATATGTATCATATATGTGCGTACTATATTGGCATATGGCCGTAATATTGTGGGTGTATCAATAGTAAATTCAATGTTCTATGTTGTCGCATATCATTTCTGTGTTTGTAAGTTCGTGTTCCGATTCCTAGTGATGTTTCATCTAAATAAACTGAAGAGCAGCCGCCATATGGAATTTTATAAATCACCCTTTTATTATTGCTCGCGTTGTGTACCTTGCTTGAAATAAAATCTCTTGCTATTCTTCCTGAAGGATGTACAATATTGATACCGATTTTTGAAAAGAAATTACTGATCGGTTCTGTTTTTTTTTTTTTTTTTTTTTTTTTGAGTAAGGCAATATCATGAATTCCTTTTTCTTGTTTCTCCGTTGTTCCAGTTTGTCTCCAGATGTGCTTAGCTTTGATTTTTAATTAAGTAGAAGGCCAGTTGGATATCTGAATCAGCAAAATGTCTCAGTCACCTATTTCTACACGTCTTATAAATATTCTTCAAAACATATTCTAGAATCTCGTAGGAAGAAACCAATTACAATACCAGATTTTGTTTTCATGTCGTCTCGTATACTGTATAAAACATTCTTTTTTGATGGATCTTCTGTAGACAGAAAATTTAGCGTTACTGTTTGCCTGGTGTATCAAGGTGTCCAGAAATGTTAACTTCCCATCTACCTTCTTTTCTACCGTAAATTGGATGTGTCTGTTGATATTATTAAGCATGCGAAGTTTAATGTCTATGTTGATGTCCTCTGGTATAATAACTAGTATATCGTCTATGTATCGATATCATGATACGTATATAATTATCAGACTCTAGAATTTCCATGTAGAGGGATGCCATTACGGCACTAAGGGGTGAACCCATTGCCAGTCCACGTTATTGTATAAATTCTTGGTCGTTGAAGGAAAAACAAATAAATTTAATGCATAAAAATACGAGCTTCTTAAAATCTTGCTTCGTAACTGTTAGATTACAAAGGATTACAAAGGCGGAGCATGCCGGCAGGAGACCTTTCCGTCAGATACGAAAAAAACAACAATAATGATAAATAAATAGATAAATAAATGAATAGATAAATAAATAAATAAAATACGTTAATATAAATAATGATAAGTAAATGCATAGGTATAGATAAATAATAAACAAACAGGTAAATAATAAGTAATAACAAATTGACATATAAGTAATAATAAATGTGAATCAAACAAATAATAATAAACAAACAGACAAATGATAACAAAACATTTATTTGTTCCAATACTTTCGCTACGGTTTCCATTTGTCCTTCTTCTACATGCGTACCATGGAAAGAGGAGCTACTTGGTATCGGTACATATTAGTTTAGTACCAGAGAACTCCAACATAGAAAATAAACTTCGCATGCTAAACAATATAAACGGACACATTCAATTTACAATAGAAAAGACAGTAGATGGAAAGTTCCCATCTACTTATCTATTAATTCATTTATTCATTTACTTTTATTTTCTGTTTTATTTTATTATTAGTAGTACCATTGTGCTAAAGATCTTATTCTTTTTCAACTTTATCTTCTCTCCGATGTCCTCCTCCTCCTCCTCCTCAGTCCTCCTCCTCCTCCTCCAAATTCTCTCTCCCACCTCCTCTTTCGTCCTCCTCCACTTCTTCCATGTCTATTTTTTCCTCTTTCTTATCCTTCTACCAATCCTTCTCCTTATCTTCTGTTGCTTTCCTTTCCTTTCACTCACTTACTATTATCTTTTCTCCACCAGCTCTCCTTTCTCTTTCTTTTCATATCTTTTCCTTGAAGCACCACTGCCTCCGTCTCTTCTACCTGCTCCTCTGTACCCGACGCCCACCTCAACTTAGCAAGCTGCATTAAGGCTAATTTTCTGGTGCTCCTGCTATATGCATGCCAGTCTTGCATAACTTTTATACAAATGCTCTGGTAATTGACCTTTATGACCTTCTTCTTCTTCTTCTTCTTCTTCTTCTTCTTCTTCTTCTTCTTCTTCTTCTTCTTCTTCTTCTTCTTCTTCTTCTTCTTCTTCTTCTTCTTCTTCTTCTTCTTCTTCTTCTTCTTCTTCTTCTTCTTCTTCTTCTTCTTCTTCTTCTTCTTCTTCTTCTTCTTCTTCTTCTTCTTCTTCTTCTTCTTCTTCTTCTTCTTCTTCTTCTTCTTCTTCTTCTTCTTCTTCTTCTTCTTCTTCTTCTTCTTCTTCTTCTTCTTCTTCTTCTTCTTCTTCTTCTTCTTCTTCTTC
>NC_134800.1:51621926-51639426 GCF_046742065.1 Oratosquilla oratoria
GTTGCACTAGGAGTCAAAGCCCCAAAGCTTGTAGCTACATCGGTCGAACGAAGTGTTGCTTTGCTTTGCTCGAGGATATTTGTGTCAGGTCGAAGACAGCAGAAGACTCTGTGTGTGAGTGTGTTTGTGTGTGTGTGTGTGTGTGTGTGTGTGTGTGTGTGTGTGTGTGTGTGTGTGTGTGTGTGTGTGTGTGTGTGTGCGCATGTGTGTACGCGTGTGTATGTGTGGTGGAATAACACATATTCCACCAGATCAGACGAAATTGGCACCATCTGGAACGGTTGGATCACTGACAGGCCTTGTGCCTCACAGGAGTTTGGTGAGCAGATGAGCACTATGAAACTCTGTGAGTTTGAAGAAGTTTCACACAATATTCAATTTAGGTTGCAGGGGTGACCCAATCTCGAGAAAGAAAATGTGAAAAGAAATTGGTATCAAGATCATGGTTTCTAAGGTAGTTTACAAAAGGATGTGAGAATGGAAATTCATAGATTAAATATATATTTGATAGAGATATATACTATGTACCATTTGTATATATACCAAGAGCTTTCTACCCCTTATTATAGAGGTAGCCAGGTCAAAGGCATGCATCTACTTCCACCCATTCCACCTCCCACAACCCCACCCCCACCCTCGCCCCACCCACCCCAACACCCCCACTCCCATCCCAGGTCCCCATGGATGTCGGGTCAGCCCTGTGTTCCGCCCACTGCCTTGGGTCAGAAGCAATGCAGCAAGACAGCGTCGCTTCCGACCAAGGGCAGAAAATTAACTTATAGGAATTATTAGAAGTGTTAATATTAAGAAATATAAATTGATATTTCCCCACAGTCATTTGGGTTTATAACTAAGATGAAAAAAATTGAAATCCTATTTCGCCAACCAAGAAGGTTTCTGTACGGCTGAAAATGTATGAAAATACGACAAGGTTTGCTGATCATATGTAGTACTGAGGATAAAATGTCCTTTTCATTAATAAGAAAAAATATAATACATGACTATATCACTGGTGTCCTCTTAGAGATATGAAAAAAAAAATCAGAACAAGATAATACAAAGTATTTTGTATATAAAGGAGAATTTGTACACAGGAAAGGTAAGATAATATATAAAGGATAATTTCCACACAAAACACAATTCTTCCCAATGTTACAGTCAACTACTTTGTCGAATTGGGAACAGGTAAGCTATTGCTTGCTGAACGAGCTGTCAACACCTTTTATGGCCTTCTCCTCCCACGTTATTGGTTCCTGCATTGCACTACGAGAAGGTGGTAGTGATGATGGAGTATATCGACTAACCGTTGGGTCAGAAAACCTCGGTAGCTTAAAGTCAGGCGCTGAATCGTTATCATACCGGGCTATTTTTTCTCCTACCTCCAATTCATCGTCGTTACCGTGCACTTCCAGCAACTTTTCCGCCGTAAAATCACTATGGCAAACTAATTTGTTCGGAAATATTATATTTTCTTTCTCTGCTTCAGAGAAGAAAATACTCAGGAGAATAGAAAGTCTAAAGAAGAAGATCACCAATGCAGAGTATGCAATGATCTTTAATAAAAAACATACATATATATATATATATATATATATATATATATATATATATGTGTGTGTGTGTGTGTGTGTGTGTATATGTATATATATATGTGTATATATGTATATATATATGTATATATGTATATATATGTATATATGTATATATATGTGTATATATGTATATATATGTATATATATATGTATATATATGTATGTATATGTATATATATATATATATGTATATATGTATATTCAAAAAATATGGGAGCAGATTCTCTTGGATACAAGTAGTATAGAAGTCGACCCCATTCTGGTAATTAATAATATTCTTGTTGGTATTTTCTAGGTTTCTAACAAGGAACTGGACATTCGGGGGATGAGCAAAGACGAGTTCACCGAGATATTCATTTAATATCTTAATTAGCGTTTCGTCTTCATAGAGACATCTTCAGGAAAAATCTGGAAAATACAAAAAATACTAACATAAAAAGTATGAATGAAAAATTTAAAGCTGTTATGTTGATATAACATGACAGGGTATTTTGCTCACTATACAGGAAAAAATTATAATGACATTTGATTGCTTTCCGACGAGAAATATATACCCTCATAAGATCTGACCCTATGGACCTAACGGTCACCTGGGTGAGTTAGGGTGGGGGGTCTGGGGGTGGGGTGGGGTGGGAGGGGGTGTTCTGAGGGTGTGTGTGTAAGAAATGGAGGAAGAGGCGGTATCTGAATCTAGGTTGTTAGTCTCTTTATCTTGTTGAAGTATTCCGTACCCTTTGAAGGTTGATAAAATTCATTATCAGGAGTCATGATATACGTCATGCATTCAGAATAATTTCTTTAGGCATTGGCTCTTAACCTTTGGTCTCTGGAACCCTATTGGCCCTCGGGGTTTCAAAATTAGGGCCGCCAATCAAAAGCCACTAGCAGTTAGTGAATGCAAAACGATTAAATTTAGTGTTGAAGTCATCACCAGGAGGTTAAACAATAGCAATTCATAGGTACGGGGTACCCGTGAAAATAGGTTAAGAACCTCTGAACAAGTATCTTATTAGTCGACGCAGTTCAACTTTTCACTGTAGCTTATGATATTCTTCATTCCAGTTGCAGGCAGGTGTGAGGTATCACCCAAGGAATATCTCCCTCCAGGAAGAGGATTAAACTCATCTCTGGTAACCCACAAGGTGATTTTATTCAGTTAAGCAAAACCTCTTAAGGCATTGGCTTATTCAGAGAGTTCAGATAAACCCGTCCATTTTTTCTTTAGTCAAGTATTTTCCTTTTCGTGTCCAGAAAGTTTATCTTTATCTTTATAAATTTCTTTTGTTTATCCCTGCGAGATCCCTTATGCTTCATTAATGTCTTTTAATATTCCTCTATTACTTGATTACCCTTCCCCCCTTGTCACTTTTCTAGTCAATATATTTCTTCACATTTGCCCTCCCTTGCCTGCGTTTTTCTTGCTTTTTAAATTTTACTTATTCTTCATCAATAAGGAATTTCAATCTGGTAGTTCGTTTTTCAAGGAGATACATTTTCTTGGTCTCAAGTTCTTTGCAATTTCTTTTCTCTGCGTCTGTTTTAAGATTCCAAGATGAGGTTCCTTCCTCTCACCTCTTTTCTCGTTTTTTATTTTTTTTCGTTTCTTCTTTTATATATATATATTTTTTCTTCATTTTTCTCGTCTCGTTGCTACCATCGTCCGTTTTTTCGTGTTTTATTTCTTTCCTATGCTGGAGAAAGACAAGGGGAAGATGAGAACAAGTAGGAAGAAGAAAGAGGATAAAATGGAGAACGAGGAAAAGGAGGAGTAGGAGGAAGGAGAGGAGGAAGAAGAGGAGGAGGGGGAGAGGAATAAGAGGAAGAGGTGAAGGAGGAGGAGCAAGAAGAAGAAGAAAAGAGAAGGAGTGGGGTGAGAAGCAGGAAGGAAAAAGGAGGAAGAGGATAAGAAAGAGTAGGAAGAACGAAGTAAGAGAAAGGAAGAGGAGAAAGAGGAGGAATGAGAGGAAGAGAAGACGACAGAAGAAAGCAAGGAAGAAGAAAAGATGATAAAGAGGAAGAGCAAATGAGGAGGAGGAATAGGAAGAGAGAAGGAGAAAATGGAGGAGGGGGGCAAGAGGAGGGGGAGAAGAGAGAGGACAGAGAGGAAAAGGATGAGGGAAGAGCTGAAGTAGAAAAAAAAGGAAGAATAAAATGAAAATGATGAAGAGGAAGTGGTTGAGAAGAACGAGAATGTAGGAGGAAATGAACGAGAAAATCGAGAAAGAGAATACAAAAGATAATAAGGAAAGGAAGAAGAGGAAGAAGAGAGGAAGAAGGAGGGTATATAAAAATGAGGAAGTGGGAGAGAAGAAGGAGAAACAAGAGAAGAAGAGAAGAGAAAGTAAAGAGGAACGGAAGGAAAAGGAAGAAGAGTAGTAAGATGAGAAGGAAGAGAGTTCGAAAAGAGAGCAAGAGGAGAGGAAACGTAAAGAAAGAAGAGCAGGAAGAGGCGAAATAGAGAGAAGATGCAAAAAAAAAGAGAGTAAGATGTAAAAGAGATTGATGAGGGAAAAGTGACGGAGAAGGAGGATTTGGGAGAGAAAAACGTGAAGAAAGAAGAGCATAAAGAGGAGAAATAGAGAGAAGATGAAAAAAAAGAGTAAGATGTAAAGGAGATTGATGAGGGAGAGGGAGGATTTGGGAGAGAAAATGACAAAGGAAGATGACTAAGTGAAGATTATAATCCATATCTTAAAGCACCTCATATTTATATTCGACACATTTGCCAGAAAAAAGATAAAGAATAAAAAATTATTTGGTTCTCCCACTGGCTCACTAAAATCCATCAATACCTTCAAACCGTTAACGAATTTCAAATTCATTGTTTTGGTAAATATCTGACAAAGGGGAGCTTTCATGGTGATGGAATATATTGGTGCTTTCTCAATGAACCTTTACACCCCTACGACCCTTTTTACAGCCTTTGTTTAAGATGACATTTAAAACAAACGAAGAAATACTGCAGCAAATAGGAACACAGGGGGAAATGATAACAACTATGAGGAAAAGACAGTTACACTTTATTGGGCATGTCATGAGAAAACAACAATTAGAACATACGTGCCTAACAGGAGAGATAGAAGGAAAGAGGGCAAGAGGAAGACCACGCAGAAAATATGTAGACGGATTAAGGACGTCTGTAGGAGAAGAAATAACAAATGTCATCTTTTTAACCCATTAAACTCCGATGACAAGATGTCTTGTCATTTGGTCAAATAAAACAAAAAATCATAAAACACCAAAATGTTTGATCACACATTTTGGTGTTTTATGATTTTTTGTTTTATTTGACCAAATGACAAGACATCTTGTCATCGGAGTTGAACGGGTTAAGAAGAGCCATGTGCAGACAGGAACGGAGCTAAATAGTGGCCAACGTCCAAGTCGATACGGCACCCTGGAATCCTAGTTTAAGATGACACATCACGATTACATTCGGGAAAAGAGAGGCTCTCGGAAAGATGTTGTAAATTATCTTTACTTGCTGAAAGGAATTTATTTATTTATTATTATTATCTTTTGTTAACCTCAATGTCTTTGGACAAGCAAAGGTTATAGTTCTTAAACCCAGAAGTCTTCGACTTGGGTGTGATGAAATTTGAAGTGAGCTGTGATATCATTTGAAGAAAATCAATAGGCATAAAAGATTTAATGCTAGAGCATCATAATTAAATTCCAATTGTTTCTGAATATCAAATGAATATACAACTTTGATATCAATACACAGGCATAGAAATAAATATCAAAAATATTGTAATTATAATAAAATTAATTCTTTATATCAAATAAATTTACAATTTTCTTATATCAATAAACTAAAGTTTTAGAGCTTTATCCATTGTTGTATTGTAAAATATATCTTCATGCGTCATTTCAGGTGGGTTATTGTAGGTTATAACATATCCAACATATGTTTAAATTGGAGTTGAGAACAAAAGTATACCATTGCTTTAGCCAATTCTTTGCTCATTTTTCTCTTGACGAAAGAAATCACTTGTACTGAGATAACCTTAATTATTTTACTGTTTAGCTGTTTTCCTTCGACGGCATAAATTAACAAAAATTGAGATAATGGTGAAAAGGTTGATAAGCTCAACGTCTATATGTCACATTTCCCATCGCAGCTTTGCATCAAACTTTAAAGATACCTCCCTTAATACTCACTTCCAGTCTGCTGCCACCTGCTCGTTACCTTTGTATCCCTTTGTATTGACTATATAACTCTTACTTGTACACCATGTAACTATCTGCTAAGGAGGACCGCAGAGAGTGGTCGAAATATACAGTTAATTCTAGTCTTCATCTGTTTACTTTTTCCGACAGTGGGATTTTTTCATTTTACCTATGTGTCATGACATAGTCCCCGTCTGATGCACAGATACACACACACACACACACACACACACACACACACACACACACACACACACACACACACACACACACACACACACACACACACACACACACACACACGCACGCACGCACACACACACACACGCACACACACACACACGCGCACACACACACACACACACACACACACACACACACACACACACACACACACACACACACACACACACACACACACACACACACACACACATATATATATATATATATATATATATATATATATATATAAACTTCCTTTGCACTTGATAAGAAGATGGCCGAGTCAAAGCACACTCACTCATTTCTTGCACTGTTATAACTCATTTAACACACTTCCTATCTCCGCACCTCGAGAATGGAGGGTCATCCGTGTACCCCGGCACTGTAGTGAATAAGTTGAACATTTCATTGTGGTGGTGCACTGCAAAGGTTTTGCTGAAGAAAGCGTTAGACCTTTTTTCAGTATAGTGTAACCTTACTTTCTCACAGAAGCAGATCCAGTAATATTTCTTTACATCTAAGGTCAAAATTTCTCCTCCCGAAGGCGAGGCCTGGTTGCCTTCCTTTGTTACGTTTCCAAATAGCTTTTAAGGCTCTGAAGTTATTATCAAAAGTCGGCCTTCTAATTGAGGGAAGGAGTGCCTAGTAAAAGCATTACCTTTATCTAATTTTCGGCGAGGAGACAGGGGACGTGAAAGAATAGAGGGAATATGTTGAGAGGAGGGGGGGAGAGGAAGGAAGAGGCGGTGATGAAATATGAGGAAAATATAGAAGAAATAAAAGAAAAATTTCAAGTGAAGAATATCTTCGAGGAAGGAAGCAAGAAGTGAAGGTGGGAGAAAGGTGTGTAAGGATAACTAAAAATATAGAAAATAGGAATAAAGGAAAGCGAAAGACGAAGAACAGGTAGGGTGTGATAATGAAAATAAGGTGATAGAGAAGGAAAAAGGGAAGGAGAGGTATAAAAAGGAATAAGAGGCTTGGGAAACAAAACAAATTGACAAAACTTACAACGAGGAGAATGAGACAAAGCAATTAAAGAAATGGAAGAAAAAAGGAATGACATTTGAAAGGGAATGGAAATGAAACAAAGAATGGTAATGGTAACGGTAACGGTAACGGTAACGGTAACGGTAACGGTAACGGTAACGGTAATGGTAACGGTAACGGTAACGGTAACGGTAATGCTAATGGTAATATTAATGATAATATTAATGGTAATGTTTATGTGAACATGGATGAGGATGAGGATGGGGATGAGCATGAGGATATGGTTAAGGATGAGGATGAGGTTAAGGTTAAGGATAAGGATGAGGATGAGGATAAGTATAAGGATGCAAATGAGGATGAGAATGAGGATGAGGATGAGGATGGGAATGAGAATGAGAATAACAATGAAACTGAAAATAAGAATATAAATGAGAACGAGAAAGATAATTAAAATAGGTCGTCACTTTTTCCGGTTGTAGAACATGTGTTTACGTATTGGTGGTAAATCTTGTAGTCGATGCAATTAAGAGACATTCTATGCTCTGCGCAAGTGTACTTGTGTTATAAAAGGTCAATTGCAGTATGGTTAAATGCAACCAAGGCTTTAGGGGTGATGTTAGGGCGCCCCTACTGACCAGAGGTACACACGAATTGTCTGTTAGTTAAAATTCTGTACTCGTAGGGGAATGGTGATACTTTTGTACCACAACAGTCCCTTCTTCATGTTTCCTGTGAACCTGTTCTTTACCATTTCCGTGATTTAACCATTTACGGATTTCGAGTTTCCCATGAATGTCGTAGAAGGCGACCAAGTGACACTTAATGACGAGGCTAGGGATCCCGCTTTCTGTATGCTCCTTCTAGGAAATCAAGGTATAAGAGGATCGGCGAGGAGGACTTCAACAATAATCCTACTAATAGAGTCATCACATATGCATGTTTATGACACAGATGAGAATAAAAGAAAAGAGAATTACTGTTTGCTTGAGAATAGGAAGATGGATGTGTTAGCGTCAAGGGAAACTAAGCTGATAGGGAGGGGTGACTTTGAGTTTCGGAGTGTATTATGGAAGGTGTCGGGAGCAATGAAGAGGCAAGGGAGGGAAAGGAAGGAGCGGCTGGTAAGTAATAAAATTGGAGAGTGTGTGGTGGAGTGGAGAGAAGTGTCTCGGAAAATAAAGCTGGCAAAGGTAAACTTGAAATAGAGACGTAGGTTTTCGTGAGTGCATATCTTGGTAGCTAGAAAAGGTGAAGAAAAATGTGAAGCTTTTTGGGAGCTTTAAATAAGTGTGTAGAGAATTTAGGGAGAAATGTGAATGTAGTGATGCTGAGAGATTTCAATGCTTGAGTAAGAGATAAGATAGAGTACTAGAGAGTTCTGGAAAGTTAGGTAGGAACTATAGGGGAGAGACAATGTTTGAGATATGCTTACTAGGGAAGTCAATATCAGGCACATTATTAAGCCAAGCATAAGTATACATGGAAAAGGGTGGTGGAGGAAAAGGTGGTGAAGGAAATGGTGGTGAATAGGGCTTAATCGATTATGTAGTGTTACTCAATGGTTGTATTGGAAGAGTTCTGGACGTTCGTATTTTTAAGGGAAAAAAATAGGGATGTCAGATAATATTTATGAAGAAAACTGAGATTAGAGGGAAAGGAAGGAAGGTATAGAAGTGCTGAGAGTAATCAGACTAAATGAGAAGGATGAAGAGAAATAATTCCAAGAGAAGCTAAAGGAGTCTGGGAGATGGTGAGGATAAAAGGGGAAACTCGAGCAGAAAAGGAATTGTTATGTGTGTGTGTGTGTGTGTGTGTGTGTGTGTGTGTGTGTGTGTGTGTGTGTGTGTGTGTGTGTGTGTGTGTGTGTGTGTGTGTGTGTGTGTGTGTGTGTGTGTGTGTGTGTGTGTGTGTGTGTGTGTGTGTGTGTGTGTGTGCGCGCGTTTCTGTATTTCTCTGATTTTGTATGACTGTGTCATTCTTATATATGTAAACCTATATCTATTTTTGTTAGCTACTCTTAATGTCATGATGCAACCATTTTTTCCAAATACATTATTCTTTTAATTATAAGCCTCACAGGGTCGTACGTGCTGAATTGATTACAAAAAGCAATAGCAAATCTTAATCTGTCGTATATAATTTTATCTTTATTTTCCCGTGCACCTGCTCAAACTCCTTTATTGTTCGCGGCTTGTATCGCTATGAAGTTCAATATATTGTTTCCTCGATATTTCTAGTCTACTCTATTACCATTTGTTTTATTTGTATTTTATTCGAATTACACATTTCCGCTATTTTCTTCCCTGAAACCTTTCTTTGCAATATTAAAAACATGATATGCTCATATCATGTCTTCTTCTTCTTCATGTGTTTCATATCGACTTTCTTTCCCCTTCTATTTCCTAATATTTTGTTCTTCTTATTGCTTTGTCTGTGCGTCGCGCAATTTTCATTTTTGTATGCATTCATTGATATGTAAATATAATTTTTCCCGCGCCGTGGTTTTTTGTTTTTTTTTTTGTCAGAAACTGGTTCGTTTTTATAGAGTAACTCTTGTTTCACTTCAGATATAAATTTTTTCGAGCCTCACCACACACCTCTCTTCGTCGCTTGGTTTCATCAATTTGTTTCCATTTCTGACCTCCGTCCTCGCTTTGACATCATATACATATTTCTCTCTCGCGGCCTGATACCTTGATCCTTCTGTTCGTATCTTCATCTGTCCTTTCCTTCCCCTGACCATGTATATGGTTTCCTTTGATTCCAACCTTCTTTAATTCTCTTCTCGTTTTGTTATCCAAGTTTCCCGTGTTCCATATGTTATCATTTACTCCTCGTTCCTTCCTATTACCCTTTCATTTTCCAGTTTGTACTTATTCATTAGAGTATTTCTGCGTCTTCTGTTCTTTTGTTGCTCTTCTTTGTTTTATATTTTGTTATTTTGGTGAAGAATGTCACTTAACATCTAAAGTGATTTCAAATGATTAAGTCAGATCCTTTGTTATTAAAGGTATACAATATTGACTAAAGTTATATATATATATATATATATATATATATATATATATATATATATATATATATATATATATATATATACATATATATACGGTTATAAACCATGTGTGCATATATATATATATATATATGTATATATATATATATATATATATATGTACACCACAATGTGTGCATATATATATATATATATATATATATATATATGTATGTATATATATATAATATATATATAAATATGGACAATTTTGGATACAGCTACTGTTCATATTGTTATTATGTATACACAAAAAGGAACACACACACACACACACAAACACACAGAGTAGTAGTAGTAGTAGTAGTAGTAGTAGTAGTAGTAGTAGTAGTAGTAGTAGTAGTAGTTGGAAAACTAGTATCATTAATGATTAAATTATTCTATTACGTCTGTATCTGAAACCTTGTAAGTGCCGACAGGACATTACCATCAGTTACCGTTACCTATCTTTTCTCTACATACATTTTCTTTCGTCTAAAATGTTCTATTGAATTTCGGGATGGACAAAGCATAAAATCTATTTCCGCAGTAATGCTGGACCTGAATAACAGAGAAACATTCTGAACATGTATTGTATATAGTTGGTTCTACTCTTCAGACAACAGTACGCTACAATGAACCATGGCATTGTTCGTGGGCTCTTTGTTGGTCTCCCTATCGGAGGCGAAATCCTACAACCGCTTTGTATGATCCAGAGGATGTGTCTACACACGCAGAGGAACGCCATCAAATGCTTCGTTCATCAAATGTTACATTTCTCATTGTCGAAGTGATCAGGAGCCAGTACCAATCTCCCAGAGGTAAACTATTTGTTTCATAGTAAGGTTTCAGTATGATGAATAACCCTTTGGTTGTATTAGGAAATCGTTTTACAACAGTGGGGTTTCCAGCATGGATTTAACTTTTTGAGCATCGTAATATATTTCTTGGTATTATTTAAATGATAATACGATAGAAACACGAAACGAAAGGAATCTTGATCAAGCCCTGTTCTGTCCCAGCACAAAAATAATTAAAATAAATTATCTGGTGTATGAAAATTTTATTTATCAGTTAACATTTACATCTGTGCAAACAACCTATGATAATGTATTTGCCTTTCAGATGCACCATTAGATCGGAATATAAGATCCATGATTGATAAATGCGAAAACGTAAGCTATTTCGTATTACTGAGGGAAGTATCTCCCCATAATTTAGTGAGGTTTAATTATACGGCTCTTTGAACTTTAGTTCTGCGCTGTTTTCATAAAAGTTTAGTGCCATTCCCTCGCAGTCATTCTGATCGGATCGACCCTCTTCCATTTTCTCATGTTTTCATCACCAAAATACAAACTCTTCGGGAGGAAGGGGAGGGGGAGGGGGTCGTCTTTCCCTAGCCAGAATAAAGCCTCTGAGGAATGCCTCTCTTTCACAAGGGGATAACGCTCATAAGTTCTTCCTTCTGTAGCCTCCCTCCCCCCCCTCTCTCTCTCTCTCTGTCTCTTTCTTTCTCTCTCTCTCTCTCTCTCTCTCTCTCTCTCTCTCTCTCTCTCTCTCTCTCTCTCTCTCTCTCTCTCTCTCTCTCTCTCTCTCTCCCTCCCCCTCCTCTCTCTCTCCCCCTCCTCTCTCTCTCTCTCTCTCTCTCTCTCTCTCTCTCTCTTTCTCTCTCTGTCTGTCTGTCTCTCTCTCTCTCTCTCTCTCTCTCTCTCTCTCTCTTTCTCTGTGAGGTGTTGCATGGGCAAACCCATTACTTGTAAAAATGGTTCTACAGTATATTATATAAAAGAAAAACTAACTATTGGTCTTGAAGGCCCAGTTTAAAAGCCAACTTCTCCCCAAGATGATCAATCATTCCATTAACACCAAGGTAAGAGTGAAATGAGAATGACCTAATAGTCTGTTGCTGATTGGTTTTTCTTTTGCAGTGTTTATCGTATAACAGACATTTCGGTAGTGGTACAAAATTCTAAAATTTTAACCTTCAAAACAAAGCCGTAGATCAAACAATCAGAGGGTCCCGAGTTCAAAGCTCGCGACGACCCGACCTGATTGTTTGAATTACGTCGATGTTACTAGTAATTTGTTCTATAATAGCTATAGATATTATTAAAGAGCAGGGATTAATAATCTTAGTTTTAGGTGAAATGTACCACTGACATTTCGCAGAACACACCAGAAATTTATGAAGATTTGGTTCTTGTATACAGAAATACCCTCTATACTAGTTGACAGGTCACAATCGTTCAATGATAAAGAGTTCAGAACTCTTCGTAGTACGTTTTCAGGAAAAGTCTATTAATAAATTCTACTACGAAAGTTCAACTCAGTCGTCTTCAAACAAACCTGACATTATCAATCAGGTGTAGTCTAATCAAGAAACTCTTTTTCATTTTTCCATTTGTGTTAAACTTCCTAACAGCCACAATTTGACAAAAAAAATCGACAAAGAAACCTATGGAGACCTTTCAACGTAAAAAAGACATCCAGGTTTGTTGCCTGGTGCGTAATCTCTGGTAGAGTTCTAATAACTATAATGAAAACTATAGACATGTTTATTTCAATGGAGGAAATTCTTTCCATACCCTGAAAAACTTTACCTGTAGTCAACTTATTACTACTATACACATTCCCCCTGTAGTATTTCAGTATGATTAGGATCGTGTACATTTCGTGAAACTTTCATCTCAGTGCCATGACTCAAATCTTCATAATCGCTGGAGTGGTTGACCTGTTTCCTGACAGCAGACTCATTGTTTTCCCGAGTGAGTTCCTTATGACTATATTCTGAGATTATATCATACGTAAAATCTGCTCCACAAAGTCCCGAAATGTAGAAAATTAAAGACAAGAATATTGAATGTCTGTATAGTAAATAAGAAAATATTTTGCTAAATTGGAAACACTAGAAGGAGTACTAAGGAAAATTGTTAATACTGAATTTTATTCAAAAGGAAAATATACATGAAGAATTAAATCTAGAAAAGGTTCTACACGAACTTTCATGTATTACACACACACACACACACACACACACACACACACACACACACACACACACACACACACACACACACACACACACACACACACACACATACACACACACACATACACACACACACACATATATATATATATATATATATATATATATATATATATATATATATATATATATTTATACATATATAATTTCAGGCTGGTTGAAGGCAAACTCTGATGGAGAGAGTGTTAGTTTTATTTAGCAATGAATTTGGGCGCCAATGTTATATAGCCCGCTCTAAGGGCGAGAAAAAGTGAGGGGGCGAGACAGCGAAGAAGGTGATGACTTGTGCGTTTCAAGTCATTTCACCAGGCAATCTGGCTCTTTGTCTTTTGGGTCCGTCTTATATACACGGGTCAGGTCGGAACCGTGCTCTTAATTGACGCGAAGTCAAAGTCGAGGCCAGCGAAGTCAGACGCAAAACGTTCTCATGCCGCTGATTTACAAAGACAGAGGGTATGTAGGGCTAGTACCGCGCGTGCATTCCTCAAAGAAGCTTTGGTTTCACCTGGCTAGGTGAGGCAATAGTTGAGTCATCGCTGGGACCGATGCT
Organism: Oratosquilla oratoria; assembly: GCF_046742065.1. NCBI lineage: Eukaryota > Metazoa > Arthropoda > Malacostraca > Stomatopoda > Squillidae > Oratosquilla > Oratosquilla oratoria. The sequence continues at coordinate 51,635,540 of NC_134800.1, forward strand.
GGCACTCACGTGAATTCCTCAAAGAGTCCCTTGTGCGCCTCTACGTGGCTGACCGAGGTGGCAGGTCAGTCATCGAAGTCCAAACTCCTATTCTGGTGAACTGCACGTGCGTTTCCTCAAAGAAGCTTTGTGGGGTCAAGCTGCCGGCTGCGGCTCATGCCACTGGGTAGCACATGGGTCACGTGACTGACCTCCCGAGTGGATTTCCTTGGAGGGCCTCGGGGGTCAAAGATAGTGGGACGGGGCCAGGGCTCGCTTCACACACACACACATACACACATACACACACACACACACACACACACACACACACACACACACACACACACACACACACACACACACACACACACAGAAACATACACAAATGCACACATATTCTGAGGAAGTCTTTTAAGGACGAAACGTTATTAATAAAACTCCTACAGTTTTTTGGCGTCTACCTCACTACCCTTTTCACTCATTCTGTCATACATATTTCATCATACACACATACACACAAACACAAACACACACACACATACAAACACACACAGATACATACATTAAATATATGTATATATATATGCATACATATATAGTAAAATAGTCGAACCTCCTCGACCTGATGCTCTTTGTATGCATTTGTGTCTAATACTAATGTTATCTATAAGATGGCACATTTAGGGTAAAATGAAGTCTGAATTAGGTGAGACCTTATCCATTTTCTCTCAATTAATCTCCCATCTGATCGATTTTTTTTTTTTGTAGCTCTTTGATTTATAGTGATTGTACTTAGGCCATCAGAGTCATTATATTTTATTGACTATACACATGAGACACACTATATAAAATGAAAGCTTAGATGAAAAAAATGAGATCTGGTAAGGTACATAGACTCGTGGTGTTTTGTTCTTGTAATCTTTATTGATGTGACAACACGGCTAGACTACTTGCGTGTCATACGATTATGTTCATTTAAGACATGAATGGTCTTTCTCATTTGGTTTCTTGCCATTGGCAACAGAAATTACTTCAAACTCTGGTGGTACCAGGAAGCAAACACGAGAAAGAATGTTCATAGGGAATGCAAATGTGAACTCATTCCTTTCTTGAAATTCTTCAAAATGGTGACATAATTTCCGTGATATTTTGTTACGTCTGAAGAGTTTTGTGGAAGTCTGAAGGAAGTTTTGATTTATAGTGACTTTCTTAGGTTTTGGCTATTAAGTTAATCTTATACAGCAGCCATGTTATTTTATTCATTCAGTGTATTATTCAGCCTCCTATCTTATCTTGAGTACCTTCCTTGTAAGGGTGAAAAAGCCGTTACTATATGTATGTATGTATGTATCTTATATCGATAATTTGTCACTTTTTTATTATCATATTTTTCTGTCGGCCGCCAGGTGATTTTATTCCTAGGAAAACTATGTGCAACAAGAGGTTGAAAGAATGAAATTTTTTCTCTATGACATCACCATGACCACCATGTACACATGAAAGTTTAAGAACCACAATTATCACACACGCATGCACAAGCACTCAGATCAAGAACATGGTGCAGTCCCATTCCTATACAGTATTTTTGGTGCTTTTGACAAAGCCTATGTAGTGTCTACACAAGAGATGGTAGTTAACCTGTGTATAGACGCGTTGAGTTCGGTTTTGATTCTCAAATATGAGTGAAACAAAACCGTGAGTTAGTTCACTTTTGCAATGCTGCGTGGAATTTCTGTGGATGTGGCGCAGTGCTTAGAGTACCCGGCTGCCACTACGGCGGTCCGGGTTCAAATCCCGCCCAAGGCTGAAATAATTTCAGTATCGCTGCGCTGCAGGTTGTTACTCCAACTCTCTTGGGCAGGGAGTTGGGTGTGCGTGTAAGGTCACAGCATTACCCATAGATCGGTCATATGAGCTCTGAGCAATCCTCCTGGAGGGAAATAGCTGTCGATCACGAGCCCAACACGTGATCCAAGACCATGGTGAATCACATATGTTAATACTTCACACATCGCAAGAACGGTTATGTTTCTAACATGGTGATGAGACATATAAAAGTAAATGATTGTTTCTAAGATGAAACTGGAAGTCATCCAAATTTGCATACCAATGTCTTCTCTTAATATGACAATGTCGCTTTATATTTTAGAGAAAGAGTGCCCATCTGTAGTAGAGATATTAATGGAAAGTCAGCTTAGAGAATAAAATTTGCTGGAATAAAATATGCTTCTGCTCAAGCTGGAGTGATGATTAGTATAAGTAAATGCGCTTACACGAATTAAGTTTGTGGGTCTGTATATTTATTTACAATACCGTGTGATTATGGATACAAGAAATCAAACTCCCACAATTGATTGATGAAATATAAACGATTTTACGAGTGTATTAACAATACATATGAACCACACTTTCTATGTCGAATATATATTCATATACATTTTTTAACCCCAAGGCCAACATATATCGTCACACGTGTGTGTGTGTGTGTGTGTGTGTGTGTGTGTGTGTGTGTGTGTGTGTGTGTGTGTGTGTGTGTGTGTGTGTGTGTGTGTGTGTGTCCGCGTGCGTCCGTGCGTCCGTGCGTGTGTGTGTGTGTGTGTGTGTGTGTGTGTGTGTGTGTGTGTGTGTGTGTGTGTGTGTGTGTGTGTGTGTGTGTGTGTGTGTGTGCGTGCGTGTGTGCTTTTGTAAGTGTGCTTGTGTTTATACTGGCGCCTGTGTTAGCGAAAATAAGTGTTTTTGTGAGTCTGTCAATTCATAGATACACATGATACGTGATTGTCAAAGTATGTTTTGGATAAGAATGTTTATAATAAATTACACAGCTTGAATTTATCCAGAAGAAAATATGGAACTGCTTTTCATGCTTTCAATTCATACGCTAAGTACGTTTAAACTTGTGTTGACGTATATGATAACAGTGGATGATATCACTGGAATTCCTTTCACGTTAATAAACTTTATTAGGTTTTCTGTCGAAGGACAAATGCCTCAACGAAAACATGAATGTCTTCATGTCTGTTAACCATCTGACCTGATCTCATCCCGGATTTTTTGTCGTAACTTTTCTTCTCGCTCTTTTGAAACTTGTTTATGTGTTCTGGCAATCTTGCGTGTGATTGTTTACATACTCCGCGCGCGTTGACACACACAAGCCTAAATGCTCTCTTTGTCTGAATACGCGAGTGTAGACACGGCCTATAGAAATGTGTCTGTTATTGGATGTAACCCATATCTCACACTTGAAGTATAGAGAGGATCTACTTACCGAATAAAGCAGTTCCAACAGCAACCAATATCAAATCTATGTCCTAATAATGTACGGAGAAATTCAATCCTTTATACCCCCAGTAACCTACTCTATTTTGTCTATCACCAGACGGACCTATTCTGGACATCCATAACAAATCTAAAACCATTTTGATGCATACACATCTGCACTACAGTAATGCATTCTCCATATTCCATCCTCTCTAACAATAGATGAATTTAACCAGCTCATTGGACGCCACTGTAGCAATATTTTCAATTTATATACTATCCCTATTTGATTCTGCCCAAGACAATTTTTTTTCGGTTAAGCGGGGGACTCAGCCATCTCTTCATTAAGGTCACCAGGTCACTTTTTGTTTGGGAAGATGATCCGCATGGCCGAATGGCAACGAAGCCCAAACATGTGACCAAGATCGGGATATCAGGGTTAATGGTCTGCCTTGTTTTAGGGCAAACTTAGTCACAGCTGCATCATACCACGACCATGGTGACTGAAAGAGTAAATAAAGAGACGAATGAGAAATTCTGTAGATGTGCCTCGGACAATAGTTTGGGGGTGATAGAAGATGGCGCTCAAGTTTTGGTCTCAATATCCTATGTGTTACGAACATTTTAGTAGTATTAGCAAATCTATA
>NC_134800.1:51646926-51649426 GCF_046742065.1 Oratosquilla oratoria
GTGTGTGTGTGTGTGTGTGTGTGTGTGTGTGTGTGTGTGTGTGTGTGTGTGTGTGTGTGTGTGTGTGTGTGTGTGTGTGTGTGTGTGTGTGTGAGTGTTTATATACTAAAATTGTGATATTTACTGCACAGTGACATGCAGTTGTTTCATCTTGTGAGCCCCTACATACCAAAGCCCAAAAATAATCGTTTATGTTGTAGTACATTTTCTATTCCTAAAATCTAGAAAAAAAAATCTATTTAAATCAAATAAATATGATTTGAATAAAAATAAATTAAAGATAAAAAAAAAAAAAAAAATCGCCGACCCTTGTGTCCACTATTGTTCCTCCTTTTGCTGTTCCCATGATCTTGTTCTCTTTGAATTTTAAAAACTCTTCCTCTTAGCTCATCTCCTCTGGGATGATGGTAAAGGATACCGCCATTGTATTGGTATGCGTGTCTTGGTGTGCAACTAATTGTGATAAACCGCGGAGACTAAGGACCCTCTACTCTGTATTCTTCACCTACAATCAAAAAGTCAAGACAGAAAAAGGCTTTTGAAGGAGAATTCTATTTAGAAACCTAATAATTATGTCGTGAAATTGTAATGTGGCAAGGATTAGATTAAATGGGAAGGGACTGTTAGTGTGCATATAAGAAGAAAGGTGATTATTTTTAGCGTTGAGTGTAACAAAAATGAAAGGGGAAGGTGAACGATGTTTTGGAGCGTAGTATCAGAAGTGACGACAAGATGACTTAGGGAAGGAATGGCAATTTTACTATGTTATAAGATGTGTAAGGAGTTGGTAGGTTATAAGGAAATGAGACCATCAAGAGAGAGGTGGAGGAGGAAACCATAATGAATTATATTGAAAGGACCCAGTTAAGGTAGTATGGACATATGAAGAGGATGGAGGAACATAGGACGCCGAGGAGGTGATATCACTGTGTGCCCAACACGAGTCGTCTCCAGAGAAGACCAAGGAAGAGATGGGACCAAAACGTTGACGAAGTCCTCAAAAAAGCGGGGAACATCGCTCGACGACGTTCGTGCTCAGGAGAGGTTCCTTGACGAGAGAACTAGAGTAAGCTGGTCGCCGACGGGCCTGACGGCCTACCGGGAGATGGGTTAGGTGAGAGAAGGAAATATAATCAAGGATGACGTGGACGAAAGTGAACTTGGGATGGAAGATACTCGTATAGGTAATTGTAAAAATACATACATGCACACACACACACACACACACACACACACACACACACACACACACACACACACACACACACACACACACACACACACACACACACACACACACACACACACACACATATTTATATATATATATATATATATATATATATATATATATATATATATATCTTGATAGCCTAGTTGGAAAGTCACTGTCGCACTTGTCATGAGGATACCCGGTTCGAGTCCTGGGTAGTACCACATTTCAATTTCAAGCATGCTGGCCTTTGATGGCCCAGAATTAAAGTGCATTGTGGTTGTTAATATATATATATATATATATATATATATATATATATATATGTATATATATATATATATATATATATATATATATATATGTATATGGCCATGAGAGTGAGAAAAGCGTGGTGGATAAACAACCGCTTTAAAAAAAGCAATGGTGGATATCAAAGTTAGAACAGAAGATGAGTAGAGAAATGTCGTAGTAGGGAGGTATGTGATGCCAGTAAGGAACTGTTGTGGAGAGCTGTTGGAGGTGTGTATTAAGAAATAAATGATGGTTGAGAATTTCTTTTTAGAATAAATATGAACACACATATACATGAACCAGATTAGTGGTTGGGAGATAGTCTAGGTTGGGGTGAAGTAGAGTTGTGTGATGTCACCTTGGTTGTTCAATGCGGAACTAAACGCGAGGGCTCTAGTAAGGGGTTTGGAGGTAGTGAGAGCAGAGATACGTGGGAGATGACCCAGTTAATTTTTGAGGAGAGCATTCTGTTTGTAGCTGAGTTAAAGGAGAGACTGACCAGTTTGTGGAGAAATTTAGGACGATATGTAAGAGGAGAAGGCTAAAAGTATACATAAGCAAAAGTGATCTGGTGAGATATAGAAAGATAACGGTGGGTTAAAGATGAGGAAGTGGAGAGTTTGAAGCAGTTGGGTTCATATGTTCCAAGGGAATAGAGGAGCGGATGTGGGAATAGATTATAGAGTAAGAAAAGCGGGAATTCCTAGGGGAAATGAAAAGCGTCATGAAAAATGGAAATCTGGTAATGAACGAAAAAGAAGAGATTGCATGAGGCAGATTGTGTCCACTGCACTGAATGGAAGCAAAGCCTTCAGATTTGAAAGAGACAGAAAGAAAGATCCTGAACTGCATGAAATATAGATTTTAAAAATTATAGTTAGTGTCGCAGGGATGGAGAAAGTGAGAAAATAGATGAAGCGGAGAGCAGATATAGAAAGCGAGCTAAAGGACAGGACAGTTGAAGAAAAGTTGTGATTATTTGGGCATATGGAA
>NC_134800.1:51661926-51666926 GCF_046742065.1 Oratosquilla oratoria
TTTTGTCGCAGCCTTTCATCATTCGTAGCCAGTTCAGCACCTAATTACATTTATAGAGAGTTAAAATATGTATCCCTGACTAATCCAGGAATAATTTAAACATTTGCAGCACTTATCTCTGTGTAATGATAAATAAGGAGAAAAAAACTAGAAAATATAAAACGGAGATTATCTATTATCTAATTAGTATTTGTGTATATGAATATACATATAATATATATACATATATATATATATAATATATATATATATATATATATATATGTGTGTGTGTGTGTGTGTGTGTGTGTGTGTGTGTGTGTGTGTGTGTGTGTGTGTGTATGTGTGTGTGTGTGTGTGTATATGTATATGTATATATATATATATATATATATATATATATACTGTATATATATATGTATATACCTGTATATATATGTGTATATATGTATATATATATATATATATATATATATATATATATATATATATATATAAATTACAATAATAAATAAGGAAGTAGCTAAGTGAATAAATAAACAATCAAGCAAATAATTAAGCAAGGTTGGATCAGATTATAATAAACCTTTCTTTTTCTATACATATTTCTAGATGAATGGAAATAAATGTTATTAGCATTATATTAACTAATGATAATATGTTGAGAAAAGTTCAGAGGTTTAACACGATCAAGTTTGATCATAAATCTGAGGAAGAAGTAGAATGTATAATGCAAATCAGCCTGACAATAGTAAGGAGGTATTCTTCATAGAGATAACTAAAGGGAGAATAACTTACACCATAGAACTTGCATGTTTCACAATAATAAAGCGAAAGCTTGAAAAGGGCAAAGAGTCCACTAGATATGCTGCAGGCAGGTTGCACGCTACGTAACCTAATTGTGAGGCGCTGCAATTGCTCGTACAATAACAGTGTCCACTGTTACGTGTGTGCTTGCACGAGACCTACATTATAATGCTATTTTCATTTATGCAATACCAACAGTTATTGTTGTCCTTAAATGGAGCATTTTTCATGGTATGTTGGTGAGATATGTCCACAAAGTAGGATAAGAAAATCATTTGATTTTTTCGTTTTAAATATATCTTATGGAAAGGTTATATTTCTGTTGTTTGGAATATTGAAAATAGATGCAATTTCATATGCAGAGTAGGTACATGGAAACATTTTCATACATACACGTGCACGTATGCACACACACATACACCTGTATGTTTGGGTGCTTGCTTGGAGAGACCGTGGGGATTGGCGCGTGTTTACATATATATATATATATATATATATATATATATATATATATATATATATATATATATGTATATATATATATATATATATATGTATATATATATATATATATATATACATATATACATATCTTGATAGCGCAATTGGTTAAGTCGCTGTCACTTGTTACATGCAAGTGGAGATTCGAGTACTTAGCTGTACCACGTATCAATTTCTTTATGTATGCCTCCTCCAGGTTCTCGATGTTGATGGCTTAGAATTAAAGTGAATTGTGTTTGATATATACATACATATATATATGTATATATATATATATATATACATATACATATATATATATATATATGCAAAGTAGACCACTTGGAAAAAGAAACTAACGAAGCAGAGCGCTTTCGTATATTACATCTTCAGTGCACTGAAGATGTAATATACGAAAGCGCTCTGCTTCGTTAGTTTCTTTTTCCAAGTGGTCTACTTTGCATAAGTGAACACACGTACCCGTGTTCTTATTAGCATATATATATATATATATATATGTATGTACATATATATATATATATATACATATCTTGATAGCGCAATTGGTTAAGTAGCTGTCACTTGTTACGTGCAAGTGGAGATTTGAGTACTTAACTGTACCACGTATCAATTTCTGTATGTATGCCTCCTCGAGGTTCTCGATGTTGATGGCTTAGAATTAAAGTGAATTGTTTGATATATATATATATATATATATATATATATATACATATGTATACATACACACACACACACACACACACACACACACACACACACACACACACACATATATATATATATATATATATATATATATATGTATATGCATTCCGTCAAGAGAAATAACAGACAGTAATGTATTTCTTTGAGTGTTTATAGGACAATCAAGCTATTCATTGAGAAAGTATGAACTTTGAACGTGATATTGAGTCTGTATCAACATAAACAATTGAGATGCACTTAGTAAGCAGTCGATATAGGTTTTATGTGTTTGTTTGTTTTTCAGCTCCATCTTTATTCACTTGACCTCAATTTTTCCACTTTATTTGTGACTTTTTCTTATTGTTTCCACTTTTCATACTTTGTTCGCTCCTCAAAAAGTTTTCCTGTTCAAGTATGACAAACGTAGATATACAAGTATCGATCACCCATCACAAAATCCATTCATTTCCTAATTTAATTACTTCTTATTAACCCAGTTGTTATGAAAACGCCTGTTGTGGCTAGAAATTTGGATTTACAAAATACTTTTTCCTGGGGTACAATGCTGACTTTATAGTTGCCGGAGTTGACGGGGTAATATTAAGCCATAAAGGCAAGGGATTTTTTTTTTTTTTTTTTTTCAGAACCTTTGCAGAAGTATCAGAGAGGCGCTCCAGCAAGCTCTGGTATCACTGCACCCTGACTTTTTCGATATTCTGTGCTTTTGCAAATTATCTTGAAACTATAGAGGAACACGTTTATACTGGATCCCCCTGCCCTGCCATTAAGTCACGCTCCGATCTCCCATTTACTCTTTCCTACTAACACCTTATCATTTCTTTCCTTGAAATGGTAAATTTATTGAACTTGTTATAAGTCTGTGTATATGTATATGTATATGTATATGTATATGTATATGTATATGCATATGTATATGTATATGTATATGTATATCTATATGCATATGCATATGTACATGTACATGTACATGTATATGTATATGATTGTTTGTGGGTAGAATTAACCCAAACAAATGGACAAAAAATAAATGTAGGTATAATATATAGGCCAAAGACCTTATCATTGGCAGAAGACAAACTGTTATTTCAAGAACTGTCTAGTTTCTGCAACCGGAATTTATCGATAATGGGTGATTTCAATTTTACTGAAGTTGATTGGATGACCCTTTAACATGGCCATATAGGTAGTCGCTTGATTGATTTTCCCGGTGACACTTAGTTCAGCATGTAAGAGAGCCCAAAAGACATGGAAACTTACTCGATTTATTGATCACTAGCCGCAAAAGCATAATAACCGATGTAGAAGTCGGTGAAACTGTTGCAAATAGCGATCACAACTTAGTTAGATTCAAACTACTAAAGACTACGTCAGGAGCTTGAGCTTATAGATTGGGAGGCAAAATTAAGCGAAATACCTGTTGATCAGATGTGGGAAATATTTCAAAAGACGCTCACTAAGATGATTCATACTTACATTCCTTTTAAGGACAGACGTCCCCCCAAATTAGGCTCGCCCAAAATAGCTTGATAAAGAAACTGAAAAAATTTTTGCTAAAAAGAGACAGGCTTACAAGAAATATAAGTACTTGGGTGCCTCTAATGACTATTCAAAGTTATGTATTAATACAGAAATATTTAAAAAAGACAAAAAAATGAAAACGACAATACGGAATGAATATCGCTGATAAATCTAAAGAGAATCCCCAAGAATTCTATAGTTATATTAGAGATAAAAAGGTTGTTAAGAATCACATTGGTCCACTATTATCTGCTGACGGTCAACTTGAATATTCAAATGAAGGAATGTGTGATATTTTAAACAATTATTTTAGCTCAGTATTCATAAATGAAACACCTCAAAGTGAACTCCAAACTGGAACCTGTGAAAAGTCTAGAGTAAACTTACTCACTACGGTAAATACAACAAAAGAAAAAATTAAAAGGTGTATAAAGAAACTCAAAGTTAATAAAACACCAGGGCCTGACGGTTGGCATCCAAGAATCTTAAAGGAAATGAAAAATGAGATTGTTGTTTCATTAGAAATTATTTTCAAGAAACCCATCATATCCGGAGATGTCCCAAGAGAATGGAAACTAGCTAACGTTACTCCCATATTCAAAAAAGGTGACAAAAAGAAATAAAATAACTACAGGCCTATAATTTTGACTTCAATCGTAGGAAAAATAATGGAAATTATCATCAGAGATGCTATCGAACATCATTTAAAAAGTATCTGTTTGATAAATGATAGCCAGCATGGTTTCAGACGGAAACGTTCTTGTGTGACTAACTTACTCGAATTCTACAACACAGTTATCTCGAATTATGACAAAAGAAACAATATAAGTTTAAAATTTCTAGACTTTGCAAAAGCTTTTGATATCGTCCCCCACGAAAGACTACTTACTAAATTAGCTTCACATGGAATAAGTGGTAGCCTATTAAGTTGGACTAGTAATTGGTTGAATGATCGAAAACAAAGAGTTTTTTTAAATGGAAAGACTTCTAGATGGAAAAATGCTACAAGTGGAATTCCTCAGGATTCTGTTCTTGGGACACTTATGTTCATAGTATATATAAATGATATAGACCATGGACTAAAATCTACTGTTTCCAAATTTGCTGATGATACAAAACTGTGCGGAATGTCAAATGATCACTTAAACCAATTAGATATTCAAGAAAATTTAGATAAATTGCAGCAATGGTCCAAAAAGTGGCTAATTAAATTTAACATAAGTAAATGCAAGGTAATGCACATAGGTAAAAATAACAGTAAGTATGATTACAAGTTATTTGGAAATTTGTTAACAAAAGTAGATAGTGAAAATGATCTCTGCGTAATTATCAGTAACGATCTCAAGTCATCCAAGCACTGTATTACAGCCTCTGAGAAATAAAATAAGATTGTAGGACTGATTGCGCGATCTTTTGACTTAAAAAGTCCATCTTTAACTGACAAGCTATATAAATCGTTAGTCCATCCACATTCGGAATATGCTGTTTCC
>NC_134800.1:51679426-51689426 GCF_046742065.1 Oratosquilla oratoria
TGATATGTGAAACTCCTAAAACTATTCTTTGCTGAAAGAACTCGCTTGATCTCTGCCGTAACAGCAAGCTACAGTATGTAACTGGACCTTAATGGTTAAGAAACACATTTCTCATTAGATTGTTGTTGTTATAGTCTAGCTCTTACCAACGTTTCTATCCTATTCCTCAGCAAAATAAAAACAACCTTAGCCAGAGCAAGGTCTGTGAAATATAATAAATTATATTAAAGAGGGTAAGTTGGTTGACTGTAATGAGTTTCCCTTGACTTGATGAAATTGTATGATGTTTTATAGCATTCCCTATACAAACAATTAATGGGAATGGATCAAAGGTTATGATATTAGAAAGGCTTCGTACGCTGCAATAAAGCATTATGGAGGACGCATTATTGAATCTACCTTATACTTATTGCGAACTGTTTAATTTTATCAATATGACTAAGGGTTTTCTTTTCCATCATCATCAGTTTTATCAATATTCCTCTTATTATATATATATATATATATATATATATATATATATATATATATATATATATATATATATATATATATATATATATACATATATATGGTATGTATGTATGTATGTATGTATATATATGTATAGGTATATTTTTTTCTCTTCTTTTTGTAAATTTCATTCATAGCCTCATAGTATTGATAGTTTTCGCTATCAGCCCTGTTTTGATGTACCTTTTTATTCTATCTTATTTTCTATTTTCTATTTAATTCTATTTTCTAATTTGTATGTATTTACTTTCATAGCTAATTCTCAGATACATCTTATGAATTCCTTTACTATTATTCCCACTTTTTACCGCGGGAAAGGGGGATTTTACCTCAACAGGATGAAAATACTTGGCGGTAAGTAGAGTGAATATTAAAGTTGCTAAACGCAGCCAGAGAGATAATTAAGATAAGATCGAGATCGTATGAAACCTTTCGGTATACAAGTGGTTTACCTTTACTAAAGTAAATCGCTCTATGGTGGCCAAAACACATATCATAAGATCTTATGAACTTAAGAATGGAGGAGATTGCAAGAGACCATAAGGCCTACACTAGTCAGTTCCATGTTCCTTACCACCTGTCATCCCCATCTGTAAAGTTACCTAAAATTCTCTTAAAATAATCAATAGTTTCAGTTCTTGCTCATTCCCTTCTTAAACCTAAATTTGTCCAATCTAAACCCGTTACTACGTGTCTTTCCCTGCTGTCTTGATATGATGACCTTGCCTGCATCATCCTTGTTAAAGCCCTTGGCCCACTTGAAAACCTATAATTGATCAGTCATAAAAATCAGCAGAAGTTTCAAATCACCAAAGTCTCTTTCAACGAATTACTCGCTTTTCAAACCACAGACACATCTTTAGGATTATATTCTGGTTAAAAACAGATGATTTAATCTTAACAATTAATGAGGACGGGAAGACTATGGCCTAGAAAATTGTCTCAGTTATTTAATATCCTCTTCACTGAGGGGTTTCATGATTTCTTGATATATGAAATATAATTTTGTATTCCCTCTTTATGATTCTTTGATGTTGAGAATCTTTCCTTCAAATGAGTGAGATCCGTACTAGTGTATTGAGTACATGGTAGTATGCAGACAGTATTTGGGGGCACCTCCACGGATCAGAGTCACACATTATTCGTTTCTGTTAGAGTTTAAATTCTACTCTTAAAGAGATCATTATACTTTTTTACTATTGATATCCCACTTTTATGCTGTTCCTTTGAACCTTAGTAACCATAGGAAACTTTTAGCATTAACTTTTGAAATTCTGAACACTTCTGTGACTTCTTCAGCATCCCCAGGCACCTCCATGGATTAGAGTTACACATTATTCGTTTCTGTTAGAGTTTAAATTCTACATTTATAGAGATCATTATACTTTTTTACTATTGATATCACACTTTTATGCTGTTCATTTGAACCTTAGTAACCAAAGGAAACTTTTAGCATTAACTTTTGAAATTCTGAGCACTTCTGTGACCTCCTCAGAATCCCCAGGTGGTGAAGTAAAAAAAAAACCTGCTACCGTGTTTCTCATGCATGTTGTAAAAAGCGACTAAATGGCACAAAGTGAAGGAACCAATCATTCTTCACTTTGTATTTTCCTCCTGCAAAGAGTCAGGGTGTAAGAGTCTGGGGAGAAGATTCTAAACAGTCCTCTAGTAATCGGGTCATGAAATGCGCGTGATTGCTGTACGGATTAAAGTAAAAGGGGAAAAAATGAAGATAAGTTTTTGAGAAAGAAGATGGATGTGTTAGCGTTAAGTGAAACTTAGTTGAAAGGGAGGATGAATTTGAGTTTGGAAGTGAGATGGGGAGGGTGTTAGGAATGATAAGTGGGCGAATGGGGAAGGTGTTTCCTCTGTTGGTAAATAATATGATATTAAAACATTTGGAGGGGAGGAAAGTGTTTTCGAGGATGATGTGGTCGAAGATCAAATTGGGATAGGAGATATGGGTTTTTATGAGTGCATAAAGAACTGGTAGTGAAAAAAAAAGAGTTGGAGATGGAGGGATTTGGGGTAACTTAGGTGTTTGTACAGAAACTTCTGAGAGAAATGTAAACGTAGTGGTGCTGAGAGATCTCAATGCTAGAGTAGGAAATGAGCACATAGATTGTGTAGTATGGAGATTTGAACCATCAAATAAGGACTATAGTAGGGAGAAAGGGTTAGAGACGTGTTAGGAAAGGGAGTTGATGGTGGTAAATAAATTATTTGAGAACAGAGACAGTCGCTCTGTTAGACATTTAGAGATAAGTTTTAAAGAAGAGAGGCTGGAGAAAGCAAAAACTTCTAAATATTTAGGGTCACGTTTTGCAGGGAGAGTGTGGGAAGAAAGCATATATCTTGGGAACTGGAAAGTGTCATGAGAAATAGGTATCTAGGGATAAACACAAAGAGAAGACAGTATGAAGTAATGATTATGCCTACGACATTGTGTGAGGAGAAGACTTTGAATTTAAGAAAAGCAGAAAGGAGGCCTTTAAATTTTTTGAGATTAATTTTTCAAAAAGTACGGCAGGGGACTACAAAAGTATCTAGAGTGAGAAGTGAGGTAAAGTGGAGATTGTGGGTAGAAAGGGAGCCGGTAGATAGAATTGATCAAAGAATACTAGGATGGTTCGCACATATGGAAAGAATGAACAAAGAAAGAGTATCAAAAAGAGTGTGGGATGCAAAGGTGGATGGAGTGAACTTAAGAGGAAGACTGAGAATAAGATGAGTGGATCGGGAGAAGAATACAATGGTAATATCTGTTCAGCATGGAAAGGAAAGGACAAGAAGTAGGTATGACTGGAGTGTGGTCGTGAACGGAGTTCAAACTGGCTTTATCCAAAGGGATTTATCCTTTTCTGCTCTATGTACATGTGGGTGGACGAAGGGAGAGGGTTATCATGCAATGAATCTGTGGGGGTAACTCATCATTGGCTGTCGGACCCTGTACTGAGAGTTCTATTTCTTATTACAGTGTTTCTTATTTAGGCATTCTGTAACTGAGAGATATTGACCTTCATCTATAAGTGGCTTAGATGAAAAGAGAAAACAAATGGTGCTTATACATGTGTGGGATATATGAAGGGTGGGTCTATCCCTTGGATGACCACTTTCCTTAGAAGAAGATAATGACCTTCGTATGTAGGTAAATGAAAGATTGAGTGAAATAATTCTATGATATTCTTTCTTTACGATCTTTCTTTACGATCTTTTTTTCTTCTTCCTCTTTTTCACCTCTTCATTTTCGTTCTTTTTTTTCTGTTTTATATTATTTTTGTTTTTGTTTTTTTCTTCGTTGCTTCTTTTCTTAGTTTTTTTATTTATTTTCTTTTAATCTGTTTTTCTTTTCTTTTTGTTTTATTTGTTCCTTTTTTCGTGTTTTTTCGTTTCATTCCTTCTCTCCTTTTGTTCCTTTCTTCTTTCTCCCGTTTGTCATTTCTCTTTTTATTTTCTTTATTTCTTATTATTTTTATGTTGTTTTTTCTTACGTCTGTTTATTCTTTTTTCCTTCCCTTCCTCTTTCTTGTGTTTTTTATCTTATTTTCTTTATATTACAAAGGATTACAAAGGAAGAGCAGCCTTCTATTCATAATTTCCTCAAGTGATTTTTTTTTTCTTTCCTTCCTCTTTCTTACGTTTTTTCTCTTATTTTCTTTATATTACAAAGGATTACAAAAGATTACAAAGGAAGAGCAGCCTTCTTTTCATAATTTCCTCAAGTGATCTTTTTTCCTTCCTTTCCTCTTTCTCATGTTTTTTATCTTATTTTCTTTATATTACAAAGGATTACAAAAGATTACAAAGGAAGAGCAGCCTTCTTTTCATAATTTCCTCAAGTGATTTTTTTTCTTTTCTTTCCTTTCTTCCTTCTTTCCTTCCTTCCTCCTTTCTTTCTTGTTTTTCTTTTTCTTTCGCCCCTTCTGCCCTATTTTTATTCCTTATTTCTTCTCTTCTCTCCCTCCTATCTTCTACCCTTTCTTCTTTTTTTCTTTCTTTCTTTTTTCTTACTTTGTTCTCTCCTTCCCTCGTTCTTTATTTTCTTCATTTCTTCTTTCTACTTCTTTCTATACCCTCTCTTTACTTTTTAGTACTTCACTCTTCCTTCTCTCCTTACCTCTTTCTTTATTTTCTTCATTTCTTCTTTTTACTTCTTCCTATACCCTCTCTTTACCTTTTAGTACTTCACTCTTCCTTCCTTATTACTCCTTTCCCTATTTTTTTTTTCTTGTAATTTCCTCTTTCTGCTATTTTTCTTCTTATTCCTACCTTTCTTCATTTTTATCCTTCTTCTTGTGTCCTGCATATCTTTCTCTACTTCTTCTGCCTCCCTTCTTCGCTTATTGTTTCATTCTTTCTCTTATATTTTTCTCCGTATATGTCATTATCAGATCTTGCTCTCCGCCGAGTTTCGACGCTCTTCTGCATCTTCTTTTCACATCCATTGCAGACTTTGAGTTTATATTTTCTTTCTTCCTCTGGCCTTTCTATTCTTTTCATTATCTTTCCCTTCTCTCTTGATTACCTTCTGTTATTTTTCGTTCCTTTTCTTTCTTCTTCCATTAACTACAATTAAACTTTCTCCGCCCCCTTTTTGACAAAGTGGGGACCTACGCCTCTCAAAGATGTCTTTTAGATGCTACATTGAACATAACGTTGATGCCCGCATCCTGTGGACTAGCCCTCCAAGGGCTTCTATCTCTCCCACTACTCTTCCTCCTCCTCCCGCTCCTCCTTCTACTCCTCTTCTTCTTCTTCCTCCTCCTCCTCCTCCCCTGCTCCTCCTTCTACTCCTCTTCTTCCTCCTCCTTCTCCTCCTCCTCCTCCTCCTCCTTCTCCCCCTGCTCCTCCTTCTACTCCTCCTCTTCCTCCTCCTCCCGCTCCTCCTTCTACTCCTCTTCTTCCTCCTCCTCTTTCTAGTCCTCCTTCTACTCCTCTTCTTCCTCCTCCTCCTCCTCCTCCTCCTCCTCCTCCCCTGCTCCTTCTTCTACTCCTCTTCTTCTTCCTCCCCTTGCTCCTCCTTCTACTCCTCTTCCTCCTCCTCCTCCTCCTCCTCCTCCTCCTCTTCCTCCTCCTCCTCCCCTGCTCCTCCTACTCCTCTTCTTCTTCCTCCTCCTGCTCCTCCTTCTACTCCTCTTGTTTCTCCTCCTCCTCCTCCTCTCTCTGCTCCTCCTTCTACTCCTCTTCTTCTTCCTACTCCTGCTTCTCCTTCTACTCCTCTTGTTCCTCTTCCTCCTGATCATCCCCTGCTCCTCCTTCTACTCCTCTTCTTCTTCCTCTTCCTGTTCCTCCTTCTACTCCTCTTCTTCCTCCTCCTCCTCCCCCTGCTCCTCCTTCTACTCCTCTTCTTCTTCCTCTTCCTGTTCCTCCTTCTACTCCTCTTCTTCCTCCTCCTCCTCCTCCCCCTGCTCCTCCTTCTACTCCTCTTCTTCCTCCTCCTCCTCCTCCCCCTGCTCCTCCTTCTACTCCTCTTCTTCTTCCTACTCCTCCTACTCCTACTCCTCCTTCTTATTCTTCTTCCCCGCATCTTCCTTCGTCTTCTTCTCCATTTCCTTCTCCTACTCTTCCTACTCCTCCTCCTCTTCCTTCTTTATTCTCCAGGATATTTTCTACCTTCCCCTTTTCCCTCCTCCCTATAATTCTCCTTCCTCTAATCCCCCCTTTCTCTAATTCTCATTCTTTTCATCCACATCCTCAACCTTATTCTCTTTCTTCTTCTCCTCCTTCTCTTTCTCTTCTTCCCTGCCCTCCTAGCCCATTCCCCCCTTTTCTTCCTTTTCCAAGATTACTCCTCCGCCTCCTCCTCCTCCTCCTCCTCCTCCTCCTTCTCCTCGACAATGTCACTGTCATTGTCGTCGTCCTCGTCGTCGTCGTCGTCGTGGTTGCCTTTGTCAAGGACCTTATTGTCGTGGTCTTCGTTGCTGTCGTTATCTTTGCGGTCCGCGTTGCTGACGTCGATTTTGTCGTCGGAGTCTTTGACGTCGGAGTTGTCGTCGTCGCTGTCGTCGTCGTCGTCGTCGTCTACGTCTCGTCATTCTTGATTCTTCTCTTCTCCTTTCGGGTGGATATATACTTTCTTTCAATTTTTATCCTTCTGAAACGTTTGTTCTTGTTCTCTATATTCATATACCATCTTACTGGTCTTTTATCCTCTTGCATTTGAACTCTCCTCTTCGTCTTTCTTCTTCCCTCTCTTCCTACACCTCCTATTCCTCCTCTTCCTATTTCTCGCCCTCCTCGTCTTGGATTTCTCCTCTTCCCTCACCTCCACTTTCTCCTCCTGGTTCCTCCTATTGTCATTTTCTCCTCCTCCTCCTCCTCCATATCTCTCACTTCCTCCACCTTGTCGATATACTCCTCTTCCTAGTTTCGCATTAATCAATCTCTTACATGAACGTCTTCCTTTCCTCATGTCTACTTTAGTCTCCACGTTTTCTTCAGGTTCTCTCGTTCTCTCTCTCTCTCTCTCTCTCTCTCTCTCTCTCTCTCTCTCTCTCTCTCTCTCTCTCTCTCTCTCTCTCTCTCTCTCTCTCAATCTCTCTCTCTCTCTCTCTCTCTCTCTCTCTCTCTCTCTCTCTCTCTCTCTCTCTCTCTCTCTCTCTCTCTCTCTCTCTCTCTCTCTCTCTCTCTCTCTCTCTCTCTCTCTCTCTCTCTCTCTCTCTCTCGTTTTTTTTACCTGCCCAAGCCCTCCTCCTCCTTCTCCTCCTCCTTCATCTTCTTCTTCTTCCTCTTTTTCTTCGTTCCTCTAATTCTCATGAGCATTGAACCACAAGTCATTGGTGCCCCGTGGGAAGCTTTCTCGAGTGATAGTAAACTAAACTCTCACAAGGAAATTAGTCCTACGAAGGCGGTGCCTCCTCCTATAATTGCGTTATTGATGGTAGGGGACATCTCCCTAATGTAAAGGGCTTCTTAGATCTAGAAACAGGGTATCGCGTACAGAATCAATTATTTTTATGCCACATCTCTCTCTCTCTCTCTCTCTCTCTCTCTCTCTCTCTCTCTCTCTCTCTCTCTCTCTCTCTCTCTCTCTCTCTCTCTCTCTCTCTCTCTCTCTCTCTCTCTCTCTCTCTCTCTCTTTCTCTCTCTCTCTCTTGTTTTTCTTTTTGATTGACCCGTATTCCTTCTCCTCTTGTTTGTACTCTTACCCTTCTATCTGCTGCCTCTCCAGTGTTTTAACTCTTATTCTTTTTTCTCTTCTTCTTCTTCTATTTCTTTATCCACTTCTTCTATCCTCTCCCCTGCTTCTTCTACTCTTCTTATCACAACTCCTTCTCCAAGTTATATTCGTTTTTGCTTACCTCTTCTCCTCATTCTTATATTCTTGTAATCCTTCTCCATTCCTATTCTTCATTCTCCGACTCTTCTTCATCATCTCTTCTTGCTCCTTCTTTCTCTTCTCCTATACCTCTCTTTTGCCCTTTTCTTCTCATTTTCTTTTTTCATCTTCCCCTCCTCCTTTTCCTCTTGCTCCTCTTTGTGTTTCCTTCCTCATCCTCCGTCTCCTCTTATACGTTTCTTTTTCCTTCTCCTTTCCTTAATAATTTCTCGTATACTCCAGCCTCCTTCCCCCCTCCTTCTTCTACAGTTCGTCTTCTTCCTCAGTTATGTCCAGCATCTGAGTTCCTAATCTTTCCTTCCACGTTCCACACCTGCCTTGATGTTGTCGGCCATACCACCTTATCAATCCAGACACCGTCCTTCCTTTACGGAGACTGAAACGCCTTTGTAGTCCCAGCACGGTCTGTTATTCCATGTTTGTTTGTATCTTTGAGAATTAAATGGAGAACGCTTTCTTACAATGTTATATCTTAAAGCACACTTTACAGAAATACTTAATAGTGGTAGGGAACTTTAAATGAGGCCAGCGTAGTCTGTTATTTCAATGTTTGTTTGTATCTTTGAAAATTAAATGGAAAACTCTTTCTTACACTGTTATATCTTAAAGCACACTTTACAGAAATATTTAATAGTGGCAGGGAACTTTAAATGAGGCCAGCGTAGTCTGTTATTTCAATGTTTGTTTGTATCTTTGAGAATCAAATGGAGAACTCTTTCTTACACTGTTATATCTTAAAGCATACTTTACAGAGATACTTAATAGCGGTAGGGAACTTTAAATAAGGCCAGCGCAGTCTGTTATTTCAATGTTTGTTTGTATCTTTGAGAATCAAATCGAGAACTATTTCTTACATTATTACATTTTAAAGTATCATTTGATCCCGTGGCGCACTTTACAGAAATACTCAACAGTTTTAGGGAACTTTAAATGAGGAACATCCTTACGTACTTTGTTTCATAATTACTTATATTTGTATTAGTCTTTAGTATAGTTAATCTATATTTTCTTCCTTACTCATTTTTTTCGTGAATCATTTCAAAAGAGGTCATTTGAGCATTTCCTTATGATGATGGATTCTAATTCCATCTGTAGGTTTATTCTTCATACTGTAGATTTATATTCTTTTATTTAGTAACTTCGTTCCTATATTTCCAAGCCTTGGCTTCCATGATATGACTTGCTATTTAGTGATAATGTAACACTTTTAAGCTATCTTAAAAAATCCAAATTCATAATATTTAAAGAATATGTCTGAATAATGTAGGCTATTAACTTGAGCATTGTGTTAGGTCTCTTGGAGTTAAGTGTTTATCAAAGGTCAATAAACCAATGAATAGATAAGAAACATAACATATGGCGCGGTAGCTTCGATTTTCTTTCATAAGAACATAAGAATGAAGGAGACTGCAAGAGACCGTAAGGCCTACACTAGACAGCTCCGTATCCATCACCATCTGTCATCCCCATCCATAAAGTTGTCTAATTGTTTCTTAAAACAACTGATAGTTTCAGCGCTTACTACATGGTTACCAGCACGATAGCTGCAGTACAAACCACTACATGGCTATTGATGACTACCCGATGCCTTGGCTGTCTGTCGCGAGCTTGTTATCTTGCGGGGGAGTTGCAATGTCATTCTGATTGCAGGTTCTTCCTACGGGTTGGCGAACCGTTTCCTGATTGTTCTTTGTCACTTATTGGATCCCTTATCCATCAGTACTTTGCCATGAGGTATCAGGTAAAAGAAATTACCGAAAGCGTCGGCAATGGCGGTACAGTAATTTCTAGTCCTACTAATTTCTAATACCGGACAAACTTCGGGATAAAACGAACCTGTCCGGTATTTCTATCGGTTATAACGGATCCTCGGTTATAACGGATCTTCGGATATAATGACAGACTCCTGTCCCCATACCGTCCGTTATATCGAGTGTATACTCTAAATGCAAGCCAAGTACATCATCCTTGGTGATGGATACAATGCTAATGTCAGAACAGATGGGAAATGAATATAACCTAGATGCTCATCTTATTGCTTAGTCACCTCTAGACTTCTTGTAAAGTGTAATAACCCTAGTTCCCTAAATGCATTTTTTTTTTTTTTTTTTTTTTTTTCCCAATAAGTGAGGTCTTTGACTTGATTCT
>NC_134800.1:51694426-51699426 GCF_046742065.1 Oratosquilla oratoria
CCCTCCTCCCTCTCTCTTATCTTGGCACCTCCTGGACAACGGGTCAAGGACTACTACTCGCATAAAATATTTTGACTGCCTTTAACAGCTTTCCCATTTTTCTACATATCTGCAATACCTCGCACAATACCCTCCTATCGTACCAGTCATAAACCTTTTCTATTTTAATAAAAGACCAAAACATTTTTAATCTTTTGTCAAAAAAGATTACATATCTACCTTACTACAAATGTCTGATTCACATACACTCTACCATTCCTAAACCCACACTGTTCCACTTCAATTGCTCCCTCTGTTGCTTTCCTAATACTCTTAATCAACACCCTCGTGTCTTTACTACTACACTCAAGAAACCGATTCCTCCAAAACTTCTATATTCACATTTGTCCCCATTTCGTTTGTAAAGTAGAACTATACAAACACTTCCCCAGTCCTTCATACATTCCCCTCCCTTAGAAACACATTAAACAACCTCACCAGTCATTCCACTATAACCGTTCCTTCCTTTGTCAGACACTCTACATACCCATCCAACCCATGTCCTTAACTAGCTTTCATTCTTTTCAATGTTTTTTTTTTTACCTCACATCAGTCATTTTCCTAGTTCTTCCTACTGCCAAAATCAACATCTACCTAGCCTCTTCCACATTAAAAAAAAAAAAATCTAAAATACTCTACCTTCATTTCCCTTACCACCTTCATTTCCATCTGTTACCTTTTCCTCTCTTCCTGATTCACCACCATCAGTAACTTTCTTTACCTCATTCCAAAAATCTTTTTATTTTTTATTTATCTTTTTAATTATCTGTCAAATTTCCACTTTATTTTACACATGTTCTTCTCTTTTCCGCCTTCACCTTACGTTTTGCCTTTTTTAATTTCTTCTTGGATCTCCCATATGCTTCCGTATTTCTGCTTTCCAACCAATCTTTATAATCTCGCTTCTTCTTTTTAATCACTTCCTTTACCTCTTTATCCCACCATTAACTACCATTCCTTTTGTTGCCTCCAACCCCTATCGCCCTTCAAACGATCTTTGTGTTCTTTGTCACTTCCTCTGAAATATACTCATCATTATTCTTCTCCTTCTTTCCCTTTACTCCTCACTACTTTCCACATTTCTCTCGCGTTCTTCTTATATTCGATCTCCTTTTCCTTCTCATTTAATTTGTTTACTTTCAACACCTCCCTACCTCCCACCCTTTCCCTCCTCCTCCAGTTTTCCTCTACTCTCAAATACATTTCCTTCAGCTTCTCATCTTTCACATAGACAGCTAACCTACCATATATTATTATCACTTGTACGCCTTAACGTTTTGCAACATTCACTCAAAAAAATATATCTCTTACATGTTTTTTTCTTCAAATTCATACGTTATTTGTTTCAGTCTATCCTCAGAATCAGGCACATGTTTCGTGTCATCCACAGATAACAGATGTTTTATTTACTACGTCCCTGCAACCTATGCCAATCTATCCCTCTTGCCTTAAACTTTTACCATCCCATCCATACACACCTTGAACAAACCATTCACTCTCCATTCCCAACCCTCACACATATCCTACCGTTCATGTAATTGAAAACCAAAATCAGAAATGTGACAGAATCCGATGGGGCCCAGTGGCTACAAAACCCCAGCGGCTCTTAGAAATATGACATCGATCGATACATGCATATGATTTGCTCTACGGGGGAGCCGCATGTTAGTGGCATCCGCGGCTGACCAAAAACAGACTTTATATCACTTCTGGACTGTCACGAACATGTCGCAGACATGTAATGGAGATATCAGGGACGTAGATTTGTCAGAGGCATGTAGAGGACGTGCCACGTATATGCGACAGACTTGCCATAGACATCTCTCACAGATATGTCGCAGAAGTATTACTGATATATCTTGTACGTGTTACGAACATGTCACTGACATGACATAAACATATCGTGGACGTATTACGGATATGTCACCAACATTTCATAGATACGTCAAGGCGGTGTCACAAACATATCATAGTAAAAATATAAGAAATATGAAAGGAATCTACCAGGGTAAAAAGAATGATAATAGTAATATTAGAAATTACATAAATTAATACAAAATGGGTGAGCAGCCGGTGTGGAATAGGTTAATATTCTAAGATTCATACTCATACACACTAACGTCATGTTGCGTCACCCTCGCCCTCACGATGACGTATTTATCTAAGTCTTATTCAGGCCGATTCCAGACGAATGAAGGAGAAAGATCCATAAGTAGGTTACCAGGCTGAAGAGGTCAACGTATCAACTGATTACGCGATACAAGCATTTCCTCATTTCACCAATCATTTCATCCTCAAACTTATTGCAATGAAAGAGTTGGTGTATTCATTAGCAATTAATAACCACATACAAGGGTACGTAATGTTGATGTCAGCTGATACAGACATTTTCTCATTTCACCTGTCATTTCATCCTCAAACATATTGAAATGATAGCGTTGGCGTATGCAGACTGAGCTACCCTGAGTTTCGCGAAATCTTTTGTCAATCTTGTATGAAGGCGAAGGATCCGTGAAGGCACAGAAAGACATGGTTGATTAGCTCCTGGGAATGAAAACGTCCTTTTGCCCCTCAGCCTCCTTGATCATCACAGTCACCTGAGATCTGTGTGTCTGCTCTGAGTGTCTTCCCAAGACTTCTATTCATCCACTGTATTACATCTACACAAGAAAAGACACTTGATGCACAATGAAAAAAAGGTTGAGAACAGAATTTGTTTCTTTCTGGTTATTTCTTTATATAAGTGTTCTACAAAAATACACCAAATTCAAATATATATTTTACTTAGTTCGTAATCCTAGAAATATATTGGTGTCATGTGCAATATATGTTTTTTATGGTAGTTTCATATATATCAAAAGTTGCTTGTCAGCAGCACTATTCTAGTAAGAGCTGGGTTAGGAGATACCTTGTGTGTTTTGTATTAAAGACCAAATGATGAGAGGAAGAAAAAACCCAAAACACTAAGGTTTATAAACAATATGAATGATATTTTAGATGAGAAGTTATTCTATAGAATTTAGGCTGCTGAACTCATATTTTATTAAAAAAAATATTTCAGATAATCCTACAAGTGGGCAGAGAATGATCATACTATGATTATATTAACAGTGAATATTTTCACTGTATTACTAGTTAATTGTATATTTCATAATTCATTGTATTAAATCTATATCCATTTCTGTTATTCCTCCCGACAAACGATTTAATTTTTCCAGTATTTCAATTCCAGTGCCTACTGTACATTTTCTCATCTCTTTTAAACTGTTAACAAATAAAAAAAATAGTATATTACATAACGTACATACCGGCCATTGAAGACCTCGAAATCAGTGATGTGATTTCCAGTGATAGGATGCATTACTTTATGCCTGTGTATTTGGACAGTTGTTGGTAGTAAGAAATATTCCAGGGTCCTTATGCCAGTGTCTCTGATACTGTATGCCTTGGCACACTGTAGTTCCACGGTCTGTGTCCAGGGGTGCCACAAAATGATCATGACTTTATCTTGGCTAGAATTTTTCAATGAACATTTGTAAAACAGCTTTTGCAGATGTTTGCCTACAATTAATCATCATTGTAAGTACTTGTTCTAGTATTCTTCGGCAGCAGTTTTATAGAGACAAGGTGGAGAAATATTTTTCCCACGTCCTTAAACAGTAAAACCTGATATATATATATATATATATATATATATATATATATATATATATGTATATATATATGTATATATGTATATATATATATATATGTATATACAAATAAATATATATATGTATGTATATATATATATATATATATATATACTTATGTATATATATACAAATATATATATACAAATATATATGTATATATATATATATATATATAATATAAATATATATATATATATAATATATATATATATATATATATACATACTCGTATGTATATATATATATATATATATGTGTGTGTGTGTGTGTGTGTGTGTGTGTGTGTGTGTGTGTGTGTGTGTGTGTGTGTGTGTGTGTGTGTGTGTGTGTGTGTGTGTGTGTGTGTGTGTGTGTGTGTGTGTGTGTGTGTGTGTGCATGTTTGTGTGTTTGTGTCTGTGTGTGTGTGTATGTGTGTGTGTGTGTGTGTGTGAATGTGTGTGTGTGTGTGTGTGTGTGTGTGTGTGTGTGTGTGTATGTGTGTGTGTGTGTGTGTGTGTGTGTGTGTGTGTGTGTGTGTGTGTGTGTGTGTGTGTGTGTGTGTGTGTGTGTGTGTGTGTGTGTGTGTGTGTGTTTGTGTGGGTGTGGGTGTGTGTGTGTACAAGACTGAATGTGTCCCAGTGAACAGATATATATTTTTATCAACCACAATACTCTCTTGATGGCACAATCGGTTAAGTCACTATCACTTGTCACGTGCTAGCGCAGGTTCGAGTCCTTGGCTGTACCACGTTTCAATTTCTACATGTTGGCCTCCCCGAGTCTCTCGATGTTGATGGCTTAGAATTAAAGTGTATTGTGGTTGATTAACATATGTGTATATATATATATATATATATATATATATATATATATACACATACATATATATATATATACATATATATATATATATATATCCTATCGGGAGGTGGTGATGCGGTGGGCACCACAGAATGGATCACATAAATTTAAAGTGGCATTACTAAAAATGAATGAATAATACTAATAACAATAATAGTAATAACAGAAAGATTGAGAACCATTACACACACAAAGCTGGAACACACATAAAATTTCCTTTAACTTATTTGGTTTAGCTTGCTGTGTTACCATAGTGGAGAGATCGAGAAAGTATGTGAATATATTAGCAATATATCATTATTATGGAATGACCAAAGGCATTATCTACTTCTGGCGAGGGGTCTAATACTATTGATGTGGTAGATCACTTTCTTATTTCTCCTTTTGTTTGTGTCACTGTGGTATGTTTGGTTTCGTTCTCACCT
>NC_134800.1:51704426-51711926 GCF_046742065.1 Oratosquilla oratoria
ATATACTATTCTCATATACTTAATGCTTTTATCTACTTTTTTCGATAGATATCCATTCCTTGAATGTCCATTGTAAAGAAATATTGTGTGAATTAGTTATAGTTTAATTAATATCTGTTTTGCCCAGTGAATCAATAATAATCGTTCAACAAAATATTGGAAAACAGTAATTGAAGGAAGCCACACCTGATAGAGAAGTAATTACATGGTTTCTTCATGAGAAACCTTGCGACCCTAGTATCTCGCAGAGAGAGAATGGTGAGAGAAAGAGAGACAAAGACGAGAGAGTGAGAGAGGAAAGAGAGAGGGGAAGGGGAAGAAAGCCGCAGAAAGTAGAGAATGAGAGAAAGAGAGAGAAGGGGAGGAAAAGATAGACACAGAGAGGAGAGAATGAGAGAGAGAGAGAGGGGGAGAGAGAGAGAGAGAGAGAGAGAGAGAGAGAGAGAGAGAGAGAGAGAGAGAGAGAGAGAGAGAGAGAGAGAGAGAGAGAGAGAGAGAGAGAGAGAAAGAGTGTGAGGGGAGAGAAAGACAGAGGAGAGAAAGGAAATGAATATATATATACTGTATATATATATATATATATATGTATATATGTATATATATGTATGTATATGTATATATATATATATATATATGTATACATAAATATATATGTATATATATATATGTATATATATATATATGTATATATATATACATGTATGTATGTATATGTATATATATATGTATACATAAATATATATATATATATATATATATATACATATACATATACATGTACATGTACATACACATATACATATACATATACATATACATATACATAGAGAGAAAGAGAGAGTGAGAGACAGAGAGAGAGAAAAAAGGAGAGAGTTAGAAGGAACCAAAAAATGTGTGCAACTTCCGCAGCTTGTGTCGACTCGCGGTTGTGCAAAGAAGTGGATGCCACCCAGGCACTGACCCTTCACGAGGCGGACCGAGGGCCACCAGCCCATGCAGCACTTGACTCTTGTCCCTGCCACAGATAACCACTCACTCGCCATTTTTTGTTTCCCCTTTTTTTGTGTGTGCATGTTTTTTCCCTTATTAGGGTATCAAAGACGCAACCGAGTATTTTGATTTATTGGTGGTTGGGCTTTATTTTTCGTTATTGTTTGTTTTTACTCCGTGGGGCTTTCTGGTTCGACAATGGAGCCTCAGGAAAAGTACGGGAAATGGATCTAGAGTGAATGAAAACAATTCTTTGCGGAAATAAAACACCGACGCAAGAGTTTCCAACACAAAATAATCCTATTCTCTCAGAGAAGGTGTTACCTTACAGAGGACTCTTTGAACGATGTTAGGAACAGCAGAAATGACAATGAAGATAATGATAATATGATAAAACCATTTGAAATGATAATGGAAACGATAAGACCAGGGCCACGGCAAAACAAGTACATCCTCATGGTATGTCTCGTGTTGGCCGTACAACAACAGTTTATGTTGTGGCTGAGCCATGGCATTTGTTATTGCACTCAGGAAGCACTTGGGCTTGATAGTGTCGAAGGAGCAAGAGTGTCTTAGACAGGTTGCGGAATAATACATTTCTAGTTAAACAAAGAGTTTGTTTGTCTTTGTATCTTTTGGAAATTATTTCCAGGGCTCTCGTTAAAACACTGGTGTATATTTCTTTTCTAAGCACGAACCATAGCTTCATTATCAGAAATAAGTTTGATAGTAACATTGTGACAGAAGGGGATAGACAATCCTAGGACGATGTTTCCAGTGTTCTAGCGTTCTGTTAAGCAGAACTATGATTCTATCTATCCTACAATAAACAAAAATATTTCAATTAGTTCTATAAGTAACAGGGAACATTTGGTTTTCTACTCAGTCCACTAATACTCACAGGAATGCTATGAAAACCAAACGAGCCGTCCAGAAACAGAGAGGCATCCACGCCAATTTCACTGGTTTCGAGTTAAACTTGGATAGTGAAAGGCGTAAGCCACCTTTCTCTCTCTCTCTCTCTCTCTCTCTCTCTCTCTCTCTCTCTCTCTCTCTCTCTCTCTCTCTCTCTCTCTCTCTCTCTCTCTCTCTCTCTCTCTCTCTATATATATATATATATATATATATATATATATATATATATGTATATATATATATATATATATATATATATATATATAAATATATATATATATATGTGTATATATATAAATATATATATATATATATATATGTATACATATATATATATATATATATATGTATGTATATGTATATATATGTATATATATATATATATATATATATATCAATGCTTAACTTGAAACTAATGTAAGTGGCGGGGATGGCCCTCCTCTACTGGATATTATTTTATTATCTAGATTCTAGAAAATGCATTAGGGGAAATGGATTATTACTAAACGTACTATGGTGGTTGGGTGGTAAGGAACGTAACAAAATCAATGTTATTATATGCTTGATACCCTCAATAGTATATTTGAATCTGTCAACAGAATAAAAAAGATAACGATACAGAGTGCATTTCACCTTTTTATATTCAAGAATAGTCATGAAACAGAATGCGGAGAATATAATTCTCTAGATCTTGGTTGCGCTAATGCATTATAGGAAAGGGATTTCAAGGGTTTAGACTAATGCCTTACATACCATTGATACCACAGCAAGCCCGCAAATACCATTATCCTGACTAATACCGTTATCCTGACTTATATACCAACAGACCTCCTTCATGAAGCCCACCGCATCTTCAACACACAACTTGTTATGTGGTAATAGCATCGCACACAAAGACCAGCCTTGTGCATTCGCGGACATCGAATCCCTCATTTGCTGCCCCCCTCCCAACCCTCCACCTTCCTCCTCCTCCTCCTCCTCTGCCTCCTCTGCCTCCTCTGCCTCCTCCACATTCCCTTCCCCTCTCCGAACACCGCCACGACCTTGGTCTGATAGCAACGCCGATTTACTGCTCCTTCTTCCCTTCTTTTATTCTTTTTCTCTCTTTTCCTATTCTTCATCATGTGGTTTTCCTTTTGATTTGCCTCCAGCTATTCCTCCGACATAGTCTCGTCTACTGTCGTCTTCCCTTTTGCTTTCCTCTACCTCATATCCCTTATATTCGTCTTTTCCTTTCACTTTCCTTTCCGAAATTTGTTAATTGTCCATATTTTTCTGTTTTAACTTTCTTCTTTCCCTGCCTCCTCATCTCAATCCTTTCCTTTGGTTCTTCCTCGGTCCTGATGTTAATCTGGACATTCTTCCCACTCACTTTCCCTCCCACCTTCTTCCTCCTTCCTATTCTTCTTTTCAGTTCATTCTTATTCTTTCACCATACGTTTGCTCTACCCTGACCTTCTTTTCCCTTGTTTGTGCTCTTTTCTCTACTCTTTTCTCCTTTATTATCAATATTATAATTTTCTCTCGCTCTTTTTCCTCCCCGTCTTTTTTTTTCCTCTTTTCCCGCTTTCACTCTGTCTCTTTCCTTAATTCTCTCTCTTGAAAGTGAGGTGGCCCTCTGGTAAGTTAGCTGAGCCCGGGGACTAAAGATCGCAAGATTGAATCTTTGTGCGTGGGCTTGAATAAAGAGCCATTATTGGACCGCATCCTCTTCAGGATCCTTCACTATGATCACCCTGTGACCTTTGGTAAGAATTCCATGCAGATGAGGACAAGAAATCAATCTTTTCCATACCGGGTGACACTTTCCTTTTTATTCCGACTGCCACCAAGCTATCTCCTCCATTTCCATGACATCCCTCATTGTTAGCGAAGAGGTTTCAGTCTATGTCAATTAGCCTCTTAAGCCCCCGTCACATATTCAAGAGTCTCGTCAAATGTTGTGAATTTGAAAAGCTGGAAGACGACTTCGCTGTAGTATTCTAGACTTCCCTAAGGATAATTTCACAATGTGTCTAATATTTGTACAGATTTGATTTCTCTTATTTCGTCGTTCAGCTTTTCAATATATGACGCAAAGGGAATTTGATATTTAGAGATTCGAAAAGTAAAAGATTGTAACCTAAGTCATTTCTACTCAAACGAATTCTTTTGAGTCGCTTATGTGTGGCAGGGCCTTGCATTTTTCTTTTTATTAGAACAATTTAAAAAAATTCATTCATTTTCGTTACATTCCATTGATGGTAAAGTATTCTATCTGGAATGACTCTTTTCATAGCTTGAGAAACTTTTTATTCCAGTTGCCATCAGGCTACCATAAAACAGGGGTTTTACGTGGTGGCATTTTTCTTTTTATTAGAACGATTTCCAAAAATCTTAATTCATTTCCATTACATCCTATTGATAGCAAAGTGTTATATCTAGAATTTCTCTTTTCATACCTTGAGAACCTTTTTATTCCAGTTGCCATCATGCTACCATAAAACAGGGGGTTTACGGGACAGTATTTTTCTTTTTATTAGAACGATTTCCAAAAATGTTCATTCATTTCCATTACATCTCATTGATAGCAAAGTATTCTATCTGGATTGGCTCTTTTCATAGCTTGAGAACCTTGTATTCCAGTTGCCATCAGGCTACCATAAAACAAGGGTTTTACGTGGTGGCATTTTTTTTTTTATTAGAACGATTTCCAAAATTTTTCATTCATCTCTGTTACATCCCATTGATAGTAAAGTGTTATATTTAGAATTGCTCTTTTCATACCTCGAGAACCTTTTTATTCCAGTTGCCATCAGGCTACCATAAAACAGGGGGTTTACGGAACAGCATTTTTTTTTTTTTCTATTAGAACGAATTCCAAAATTTTTCATTTATCTCCGTTACATCCTATTGATAGCAAAGTATTATATCTAGAATGGCTCTTTTCATAATTTGAGAAACTTTTTATTCCAATTGCCATCAGGCTACCATAAAACAGGGGTTTTACGTGGTGGCATTTTTCTTTTTATTAGAACGAATTCCAAAAATTTTCATTCATCTCCGTTACATCCTATTGATAGCAAAGTGTTATATCTAGAATTTCTCTTTTCATACCTTGAGAACCTTTTTATTCCAGTTGTCATCAGTCTACCATAAAGTCATTAAGAAGAAAACTCTAGCGGAAAACTAGGATGACCTCAAACCAAGCGTGTCCATCACAAAATTACGTTTTATGATATTCTGTTCCCGCATCATCAACCTCATTATCTCTCCTATATGAGGATTTCCATCTATTTTAGTACGGGATACTATAATTGATCCAATCAAATCGCCTGGCGTTAGCTAAAACAGTTGCTAAGTCCATCATCGTATCGATAGATTTGACTGTTTGTAGTTCCTTTGTTACCAGTGCTTCCCTCTACAGGTTTTCTCTACATATTCAACATCAGGAAGGATTCTGGAAAATGAGTTCCATAGCTCGAAAGTTGTTCCTTTACGAAAAAGAAGAAAAAAAGAGGAAGAAGAAGAAGAAGAAGAAGAAGAAGAAGAAGAAGAAGAAGAAGAAGAAGAAGAAGAAGAAGAAGAAGAAGAAGAAGAAGAAGAAGAAGAAGGAGGAGGAGGAGGAGGAGGAGGAGAGGAGGAGAAGGAGGAGGAGGAGGAGGAAGAAGAAGAAGAAGAAGAAGAAGAAGAAGAAGAAGAAGAAGAAGAAGAAGAAGAAGAAGAAGAAGAAGAAGAAGAAGAAGAAGAAGAAGAACAACAACAACAACAACAACAACAACAACAACAACAACAACAACAACAACAACAACAACAACAACAACAACAACAACAACAACAACAACAACAACAACAACAACAACAACAACAACAACAACAACAACAACAACAACAACAAGAAGAAGAAGAAGAAGAAGAAGAAGAAGAAGAAGAAGAAGAAGAAGAAGAAGAAGAAGAAGAAGAAGAAGAAGAAGAAGAAGAAGAAGAAGAAGAAAGAAATAATAATAATAAGAAAAAAAGAAGAAAAAAGAAGAACTGTATTGCACTAAAAAAAAAAAAAAATACAACAAAACCTGACGACTTTTCTTTTCTTTTTTCCAGCTGGGAGAGGAAATTCAGACTTAAATGGGTTTCCAATCTACCTAGGACCTTCTAGGAGGACATAGGGGGTGGAGTGGTGTCTGTCTACTTTTAAAGAATTACGGTGTTTGCAACATATGGATCTATAAAGTATACTATAGCACTGAAGGCGACAATCTTTGTAAACATCTTCATTAGCTCCTCCTCCGTCTTCCCGTGTGTCTTCGATAAACACGATGTCTCTCGCACTTGTCTGCCTGCCCACCTCGCCTTCATCCATCACACCACAGAACACTTCTCCGCTTCAGCCTCTCCTTTTTTTAATTCTTTTTTTTTTTTTTTTTACTTGCTTCTTTGGTTAATTTTTCTTTCGACATGTTGTATCCTTACCTTTTTTTTTTTTTTTTTTTTACTTTTTTTTTCTTTTTTTTTTCTTTCGTTCCCTCTTTCTTTCTCTCTTTCTTTCTTTATTTATTTTCTCTCTCTCTTTCTTTCCTTCCTTTCCCCTCCCCTAATTCCTTTCTTTTTTCTTATTACTTCCTTTCCCTCTGTCTTTGTTTTTATTTTTCTATCTCCCTTGTTCTGTGTGTTCAGTTAATGAACATGATTTGTGCCTCTACCATGAGATGAACCCTCTTAATTCTAGACGTCCTATCCAATATAGAGATATCTTATCGCTTTATGTTCTGCATCATGCTAGAACATAGATATAGAATAGTAGCCTATTCTAGTTAAAATATTGACCAATTCCTTGTTTACACCTATTAAAGGAACTACGGATATACAACATCAGTATACAAGATGCCTTAATGATTATAGTTTATTTTATATTATTTGTTTTTGTTCTGTTATCATTTGTCTGCTTATGACCAAGGGCAGTGGACAAGGTGCAGGGATGACCCGTCATTCAGGAGGTGCTAAGATAAGAGGGAGGGTGGAGGGGTGTGGAGTGTATTCAGGGGTGGAATGGGTGGGATTGATTTTGTGCCTTTTCCTTTTGGCTACCCCCCTTGTAAGGGGGAAAAAGCCTTGGTATATGTATGTATGTATATGTCAATTTTCTATTTACCTGTTTGTTTATCATTTAACTATACCGATGCATTTATTTATGTATTTAATTTGTTATTTACATTATCATATTTTTTATTTATTCGTTTATTATCATTATGATTTTTTTTTCGCATCCGACCTAGATATGGACCAAAAGGTCTCCTGTCGGCATGCTCCGCCTTTGTAATCCTTTGTGGCAGTTTCATCAACGTACGTCATCGCGGCTTTACAATGATTTGTGGGTCTTCGATCCACGTACTGTAATGCTTGGATTCGAGTCCTGACCATTAAGGACTCGATATAAAGAACCCATTTTGACTGTTCTTGCCAGAAAGCACCGGGTTTGGTATGGTTTCTACAAAATATGGACAAGAAATCCAGTGTATGAAAACCGTAAGAAAAAAAATTATAATACACAAGGTATACAAATATTTTACAAGAACGATACGATATTACCATCTGAAAAAAATATCATAAACAAGAAGT
>NC_134800.1:51721926-51726926 GCF_046742065.1 Oratosquilla oratoria
AAGAGAAGGGGAGTGAATTGTCTCACCTAGGACAACGGCACTGGGACAAATAACTTAGTACTATCCTCTACCTCTCCTCCCATTTCTGATACCGACATAGGAGCCAGTGATCCATTCCCCCAATGGTATTTCATGGCAGAACGCATAATCAGATGAAAGTATTTCCAATTTATATAACAGAAGTTTTGCGTGTCCGAAAGACATCGACATCCACAATATCTTCTATAGGATTTTCTTTTTCTATTATATTCGCAATTTACTCCAAATCGATGCAAACCTCACAAAGTACAAATGACTTGCATTTGTAAGAAAGCCGAATGGAGTTCATCACAGGAGACACGGGCCGCGGTCTGTAATAACCATTTCTCATATTTTTACTGAGCTGAATAATTGCGTTCGGCAGTGAGCCTTACTCGTGTTTTCAATACATCACGCTAATCGTAATCTATAGCCGCAGAAATTATTCTTCTTATGTACATTATCTGCATTACTATTACTTCCGAGAAATAGATCACACTATCTTATTACCTATTGATAAACCTGGTGGTGTGGTATTAGAATAGTAGAACTGTACCGTCTATTTTCTGAAAAGTAAGGGTTTGAATCTTTTCTTAATAGTTTTCCCACTTTTATGAGGATTTGATTTACCCATATAATTTCTGCAAGAATTTCTTTGTGTTTTCCATTAGGCAAAAGGCATATATTATTCCCTTAAACCTGGAACCAATTAAGGACATTCCTATCATTGAAAAAATAACGAGTATCTTATCACACGCACACCAGTCAGAATAGTGGCCACACAAAAGTTAAAGAAATACTCATAGAAAGTTGACCATATTACAACCAGGGTGGTGAAAGATACATTAAAGTATCAGTGGAACAAAACTGATATAGAATAATAATATCAGCTTCAAACTGATCATAGTACCTTCTCGCGCCCTACATGAAAGCTTCCTCTACAAATAAAATAACCAAATATGTCACAATGAAATCCCTGACACCAGAGAGACAATTTACAATGAAACGAGGTCAACTGCAATATATATATATATGTACATATACTAAAGGCTTTTTCCCCCTTACGACTATTCTAATGTACAGTATTTGAGAGGACAGAAAAATATGACTACATGGAAACATCCTCCATATATTATATACTACCTAGTCAGGGCAGAGACCATAATAATCGAATAGAAACCATCGATATTATGAACTTTTTACTGGTATACACGAAGCTCCATGCCCCTGTCACTAAAAGCATGACACAAAGAGGGGTATAAAATTTGTTAATGGCATGAAATAAAGCAGTGTACTATTTACAATGAGGTCAGATTACACAGTCCTTACTTTATCCTGTAATGCAGTGTTTTCCAATTTTTCCGACCCTACCAGCTCTCCCGAACTAATATCTTATTACTAGAAAGATAATATATATATATATATATATATATATATATATATATATATATATATATATGTATATATAATATATATATATATATATATATATATATATATATATATATATATATATATATATATATATATATATATGCATTACTTCCCAGGACCCCCTAGAATTCATTTCAGAACTCCCAGTAGGTACTAGCACCCCAGGTTATGAAACGCTGCTCTAATGTAATAAAGTACAGCTAAAGATTTGCTCTGATTAGATACTAAAATGACAACATTCATTTCCAACGGCTCTAATTCTACTTTATTGACCGTTTCTTTATTTGGTGGGTTTTTTTCGAGTTGTTCTGACTGTTGTCATATTCTTGGCTCTGTTATTGCAGTAAAGGAATGAGGGACTACTTAGAGCAGCGTTGCTCAGCCTTTTTACCCTTGTGTAACCTTAAAAATAAACTGCTTGTCTCAAGGAATCCCTGCGCAAAAAAAAATATATATTTATATAAAAAATATATATATATATATATATATATATATATAAGGAATCCCTGCGCAAAAATCCCTGCGCAAAAAAAAAATATATATATATATATATGTATGTATGTGTATATATATATATATGTATATATATATATATATATATATATATATATATATATACCATATCTTTCTCATTTTATTTTCATCGTAATAATAGGTTAGATAGGATGATGTCTATATTACATTATTGCAATAACCAAGAATATGTCGTGCATGTTTAATTATATTATGTATATGAAATTAAATAAAAAATCAAAAGTGCATTAGCTTATCTCACTTGTTCTCGAGGAACCCTTTTTGACCTTTTGCGCGAACCTTAGGCTTCCGGGGAACCCTGGTTGAGAAACACTTAAAGAAATCCTTTCCGTGTTGCTTCCATAGTACTTCATTCGTCTTTGTGGTCTCCCCTCAGTAGTAAGTAAGTAAAGAGGGAAGGCGGAGCCCCTATTGGCCGGATGATTTGTTTCCAGTATCCAAAGTAACATCTAAGTAGGCTGGATGTTTAACAGGTCTTCACGACTTTTCGTCTTCACGTCTTTGCGTCTTTACGTTTGTCTGCTGATCGTAGGAGTCTGGGAACCTCGAAACCCGAAGAAAACTGTTTTCAATCAAACGTGTTTCCGTCAGTTTAGTCAGTGTAGATCGATCTACTACCTTGGAACTTTTGGAGGATTCAGCTGCTCATTCGCCACCGAAATAAAGAAAAAGAATACAGAGAAAGTAGACGAACTCTTGTATAATTTACTTTCTTCTTACAGACTACAACCGGGAGGCGCTGTCTTAAGTCAATCTGTTGCACTAAATTCTAGTAAGAGTACACGATGACAAATTGTCCACTTCTTTGATATGAATATCATTACCTGTATTTGTTGTAATATTCTTATATTTGACATAGAAGTGTGTCCGTCACCGCAAACTTCAACTGAAGTTGTCTTATTAATAGGCAAACATACATAGATCTATGAAAGCTCCAAACCCAAAAGAGAAAGACGTATCTATTGTCACAGTAGAGTATAAGCACCTGGGGAAGATGGTACTATATATCGATGGATCTTCTGAAAGACGCAAGGAGAGAAGTTCATTGTAAATTAGCTCACTTGTACACCCAGTGCTTTTGTCAAGAAAGCGTTCCTGAAGTCTGATATTTTACTATAGTAATTTTGCTTCATAAAAAGGATATCAGAAAGACCTTAGTAACTACCAACCGATTATATTGCTATAAAATGTATACAAAATATTCTCCAAGATCCTTACAAATAGTTTAAACCAAGTTTTAGATAGAAACCAACCAAGAAAACAGGCAGGCTTTAGAAGAAGATATTCGACTCAAGATCATTCGCAGTCGATGAATCAACCAATTAAAAAAACGAGAAGGCCTTTGACTTGTTAGAACAAATATCAGCACTAAACTCGCTACGTAAGCAGGGTGCAAACAAACACCTCGTAAAGATTCTAGAAAATGTTAATGCAAAAGGTACCGTTGTAATTCGACTACAAAAAAACAAAAACAAAAAAAAAACAGAAAAGATAAAGATCAAGAAAGGAGTATGGCAAGGCGATACAATACACCCAAACTATTTACAACTTCCTTGGAAGAGATTTTCATAATGGGAAATATCTTGACCACAAAACATTTGCGGATTACATTCTTATTTCAGAAAGCAGAAATGAATATGAGTAAAAGCAAAACATCTTCAACACAAAAGTTTAAAGTAAAGAGATAATCGATGGTAAGAGTCTTGAATAAGTTAAAGAATATAATTGTTTAGGCCAGATGGTGAAAGTGACTATTACAATTGGAAGGAAAATGATTGGTATATATATAATATGATCATGAGAGGCTCTCTATCTTTGTGTTTAAAACGTAAAGCTTACAATCAATACATTCTGTCAGCAATATATATGTGTATATGTATATATATATATATATATATATATATACATATATATATGTATATATATATATATACATATATATATATATATGTATATATATATATATATATGTATATATATATATATATATATATATATATACATATATATATATTTGTGGAAACAGCTGGGAGAATCCAATAAATGGTGACGTTTTCATATATTTCGAATAGATAGATAAATAGATAAATAAGTGTATAATTGAACAGATAATTTAGTAGATAAATAAAGGTGTAGATTAATTTTAACTTTTACTATCCCTGTATTGTTCTCTCTCTCTCTCTCTCTCTCTCTCTCTCTCTCTCTCTCTCTCTCTCTCTCTCTCTCTCTCTCTCTCTCTCTCTCTCTCTCTCTCTCTCTCTCTTCAATTTTTTTTTTTTTTTTTTTTTTTTTTTTTTTTTTTTTTTTTTTTTTTTTTTTTTTTTTTTTTTTTTTTTTTTTTTTTTTTTGGTCACCTTCACGAATCCGCCTCTTCGGTGCAATATTGTCCTTAATAACGACAGAAGTGCCGGTTATTACTGAAAAATCGTTTAATGCCATGCAATAGAATCTTCGTCAACTCCAATTTGGGACATTGTCAAAAGATTGTTCAGACTTCAGGAATATCAAATCTACAATGTCAAAACTTATGAGGTCGATTACATTCGATACTCAAGAGAATACATTATGTCTGGAGTTTGGTTATCGTTTTTTTAGGCAACGGAGCACTAAGTGACATTGTATACTTGATCATACATTTCTTTCTTCAATAATCATTCTATAATGGATGTCAGAATTATTGGATATGTAGTTTCATAATGTCATATTAGACACAAAATAAATTGGAAAGATAAATGTAGGTGAGTCTGTTATTTTGTACCAGTAGAGATATTACTACCAATGCAAATAACTCCTTATAGATGGATATTTACTGTACAGCCAAGTTAAACTATGTCGGGAAGCAAGGGTAGAGATCTCTTCTACCTTAAACATAACGGTACATCAACAAATTAATCGATATAATATTCTATTGCTAGAGCAGTATAAGGAAAATAAGATATGAATGGTGAATTTGTAGTCATTCTATATCAACTCATTGATTGATGAATTGTTTATAAGCAAGTCAAATTTACAAG
>NC_134800.1:51741926-51754426 GCF_046742065.1 Oratosquilla oratoria
AGGCTAATCACTGGAAGGAAAAATTGGGACAATTTTGTTAAAAAATCACAAAATTACTGTGAAAAACAAATCTGCGGAGGAGGTTGCGCTGGGGGGTATATAGCTGATATTGGGGGGAAATAATAAAAAGAGAGGGAAAACACGGCTGGTTTGGACAAGAAGAAAGTGAAGAAATGCAGTAAAGTAAAGACAAAAAATGAAGAAGAAGGTTCAGAAACATGGATGAGTTGAGAACCCCAGAAATCAAGACTAGGGGGGAAAATATGTTTCCATGGCAGAAAAAGAAAACAAGGCTTGAAGCAATCCAAAAGAAGAGCCATAATCTGAGTTTTTGGGAGAGTTCATGTTGGACAAGAATTGGAAAAATGATTTTGAACAAAAGGAAAGAAAGAAAAAGAGGAAAACTGATATAATAAAGATAGCTGAAATTATAGGACAAGGAAAAACAATGAGCAGAAAACAGTAGTATAAATAATAGTGTCGGTGAACTGCTTTTTTTTTAGATCCAAAAATGAAATGAAATCAAGGAGATCAGACTGGAACCGGAACCTACTTTACCCCGAATTGTTTTGAATATAGGAAAGTGATACCAAATGAAAAATGGAAAATGAACTGAATTATAATTTGAATGTGGAGGAGGAAAGTTTGAATTTGAAGAAAATTACTGACAGAAAGAAATATTCGTATTATGCATTAAAGAAGATGAACATAAATAAGTCAAGTCTCCAGGATGTGGGATGAGTTAGCTAGTTGTGAACTGCTAAAGCAGGGAGGGCCCAGGAGATTTAAAATGTACCTGAAAAATATTTTTAATCATGCAATGGACGCCCAGATGAAGGTGCTATACTGAATAATGGACATAAATGCCCTTATCTGCCAATATTCAAAAAAAAGGCAACCAAAACGTCAGTTGTAGAAATTTACAGAGGTAAATTTCTTTACTCACCATCATATAGGGGGACAGTGTATGAAAGCAGTCTTGGATGAGGGTTGAGAAAAATGTGGTTGAAGTTAGACTTAAGTGATATGGCAATGTGGTTTCCGTCCGCACAGAGCGGACACAAATAGATCTAATTTTTATTGCAATGAGAATGCTCCTGGAAAAAAAATGAAAAAATCTATTGGGGAATGGAATCCTAACGCAGAGGCTGGTGTAGAAGAGGCTGGTAATTCTTGGGATTCTGGATAAAGGCTTTTGGACCCAATGTGCCAAGATGCAGAAAATGTTGGAGAGTTTCTGGCGAAGTAATGAAATACCAGGGGGGAAAAACTAATTCTAAGAGAAGTAAAAAGCATCTAAAAGGATTGAAAAAGTGCAGTGAAAAATGTGGAAAGGAAGGATGAGTATAAGTGATATTGTAATTGACACTGGTGGTCAGACAAGGGAGATAGTACTTGTCTCCTTTAACTTTTTGCATATTATCTGGTTGTATTATATTGGAAGGTATGTAAACAGGGTTGAAGACAGAGTGGTCACACTGGCCTATGCCGATGATGTGGCACTGGCAAGTCAAAATCTGGAAGGAAGCTACAAGAATCACTAAAATAGATGGAATAATGCGTTGAAGTTGAATAATGGACTAAGGAGCCTGGAATATTGAGAAATTGGTGAAGGTCATGACCGTATCTAAGAGAAGAGAGTGAGAAGTGTGCTAGGAGTAGGAAATGACTGTACTGAGAGGAGTCTGAAAGAAGTTTAAATCTTAGGTGTAAAAATTTTCAATGGTACGGAAACTTATGGAACGTGAAATTAATAGTTAGAATTGGAAAGATTGGAGCGCACAAGTCAACCTACTGTACCCACTGTTGAAGGAAGAAAGACCAATCCAATGCCAAAAAGAAGAGTTAAAAATACACATTAATGTACACTTACCATTTTTACGGACCAATACCCAATTACGTACGGAGCCGAAACATGGGGAAACTAACAACAAAGACTGAAGAGCAGAATTGACGGGGGCGGCAGCAGGGAAATGAGGGTTTTGAAGAATTATATATGGCGTGGGTCGTGACAAGAAGTGATAGGAAATTAGAAACGAAGTGTTTGATACGGGCAGAACTTGGAGGTTGGAATCCTGTTTGCTGGAATTTGACGTACTGCAAAGGGCCAGCTCAGATGGTGATGGACATTATGAGGCGCATGGATGGAAAACAGATTGACCAAAATAACAACTGTATGAATTGGCAACCAGAAGGAACGAAGGACCGAGTAGGGTGATCGTTGGGTGGAGGCCAAGAATGAGGTGGATCTGACTGTGGATATAAATAATGCTTTTGCAGAGTAGAGGAACTACATCGATTGTTTAAGAAGTCAGAAGAGAGTGAAATTTATAAACGGGACAGACACCAATGCGGAAGAAGAATGGTTGACATTCGTAACTGACAGGTCTTGGACCTACCAGGAGGATGGTACGAAGGTTAACGAATTTATATATATGTATATATATATTGTATATATTATATATACAATATATATATATTATATACTATATATGATATATATATAATAATATATATATATAATATATAATAGTATTTATAGCTATATATTATATATTTTTTGTTTGAGTTTCGACCATTATGTCTTCTAGGAAAAAAAAAAAAAATTATACCCTAGACTACTCCATGTCACTCAAACGGTTAGATATCGTAATTTAATTATAGGTGGGAAGGGAAGTAAGTACATCGCAGGACGGAATCCGATTTTGATTGCACCAGGTGTTAATGTGGTTAAAACTTGTTGATAATCCTCTGAAACATAGAGTATTTTAAATCTAAATAAAATAAAAAATCCCACTAGCTCTACTTAACTATAAATATTTCGTCTGTGTAACTATTAAATAGATATTTTTGAAGTCAGACATGTAATTCTCTCTCTCTTTCTCTCTCTCTCTCTCTCTCTCTCTCTCTCTCTCTCTCTCTCTCTCTCTCTCTCTCTCTCTCTCTCTCTCTTCTCTCTCTTCTCTCCTCTCTCTCTCTCTCTCTCTCTCTCTCTCTTTCTCTCTTCCTACTTTCAACCTGATAAGACTGTGGTAATGGGTTGCACTGTTTTCCACAACTTCTACATCTATTTTATCTATTTTCATGACTAATGAACATTAGGTCGAGTACTTATGTTCAAGTACCTAATGAGATTCTTTACATGTTTTACCAAACAATTACTCTTAAAGACTACCTACATCAACATGCCCCAATGCCATCTATTATCGGCACGCTACGACTGCAAAAGCCAGTAATTTCTTGAAACAACAGGTTATCATCTGTCAATAATGATATTTTCGGCCTGTACATTAATCCTGCCCTTATCTTTTGCCCATTCATTTCAATTCATTAAAACTACAAACGGTTATAAACATCTCGTTTTGTCTTCCTTAATTCATAGCCATGGGTATTGTATATATGGTCCAGAATGGATGTACAAACAAGAGTGGAATAGACATAATAGAGAAACAGGAAAATGATCCGAATTGACACAAAGTACAGATAATCATATAAACATACATACACACACACACACACACACACATACACACACACACACACACACACACCCACACCACCACCACACAACACACCACCCACACACACCACACAACACACACACACACACAACACATACTTATATATCTATATATATATATACATATTGTATAAATATGTTGTATTTATATATACTACTGATATATATATATATATACATCTATATATATACATTATATATATATTTATAAATATATATAGTATGTCTGTATTATGATATCTATACTATAGTTATATATATATATAGGTATGTCTTATATTTATATGTTTGTCTAATATATATATATATTTATATAATATATTATAGTATGTATATATATATATATGTGTGTGAATATAATTCGCTTGTGGACAGCGACAATCAATCATTACAATTCCATGACCGTCGCGCGAGAGGATTCGAACCACTGGCCAATTGACCCAGAGAGAAGTCCACAGCACCCGCCTTTGACCACACGACCCACAGCGATCTAAAAAAAGTGTACTAAACTCGTAATCTAGCTGATTACCGAGATTTGGGGAGGTTGCTAACTGCCACCCCATATAAACCCCTTTTACAATACACCTAATCGCAACCATCGTGGGAATGGTATGGACTAGCTCGAATCCCCTCTCACAGCTTCTCGTCATCGTAACTATGTGAACTAATTCGCTAGTGGACAGGCGACATTCAATCATACAATTCCATGGACCGTCGCGCAGAGGATTCGGGATCCATTGCCAATAGGACCCAAGAGAGTCCACAGCCACTCCGCCTTTGACCACACGACCAACAGGACGATCCTAAAAGTGTACTAACTCGTTAATCTAACTGATTACCGAGATTGGGGAGTTGCTAACTGCCACCCATATAAACCCCTTCTTTACCATTACACCTAAAATCGCACCAGTCGGGACTGGTACAGGGACTAGATCGAATCCCCCTCACGCTTCTCGTCATTCGTAAACTAATGTGAATTAATTCGCTAGTGGACAGTCGACATCAAGATCATTACAATCCATGACCGTCCGCGCAGAGGATTCGAACCCACTGCCAATAGGACCCAAGAGAGGTCCACAGCACCCGACCTTTGACCCACACGACCACCACAGACGATCTAAAAGTTGTTGTTGACTAACTCGTAATCTAACTGATTACCGAGATTGGGGGGGTTGCTAACTGCCACCCATAATATATACCCCTTTGTTCACAATTACACCTTTTTTTACAATACACCTCTTTTACGATGACGAGCAAGCGTGTTGGGGGATGTCGATCTTAGAGTCCTTACCTTTCCCACTGGTGGCGATTAGGTTTGTGTATTGTTAAAAAAGGGGGGTTTTTTATGTTGGTGGCAGTTAGCAAACCTCCACATCTCGGTAATCATGTTAGATATACGAACGGTTAGTACCCTTCTTAGATCGTCTTGGTGCGGTCGGTGGTGGTCAAAAGGCCGGGTGCTGTGGACTCTCTTGGAGTCTATTGGCAGTGGTTCGAATCCTCTGCTTGCGCGACTCGGTCATGGATTGTATGATTTGATGTCGCTTGTCCCACCTAGCGAATTTATTCACATTAGTTACGAGATGACGAGAAGCTGTTTCGAGGGAGGATTCCGATCAAAGTCCTTACCTTTCCCCACTGGTGCGATTAGGTGTATTGGTAAAGAGGGGTTTATATGGCGTGGGCAAGTTAGGCAACCTCCCCAATCTCTGGTAATCAGTTTTATAGATTTAACGAGTTTAGTACACTTTTAGATCGTCTGTGGTTCGTGTGGTCAAAAGGCTAGGGTTTGCTGTGGAACTCTCTTGGGGTCTCTTGGCAGTGGGTTCGAATTCCTCTGCGCGACGGTCATTGGATTGTATGATTGATGTCGTCTGGTCCACTAGCGAATTATTCACATAGTTTACGATGACGAGATCTAGCCTGTTTTTGAGGGGGAATTCGATCTAGTCTCTTACCATTCCCACTGGTTGCGATTAGGTGTATTAAAGTGGTGCGTGCCGATTAGGTGTATTGTAAATAAAAAAAAAGGGGTTTAAAAAGGGGTTTATTTATTTTATTATGGAGTTGGCAGTTGGTTGCAGCAACCTCCCCCAATTTCTCGGGTTAATCAGGTTTAGATTACGAGTTAGTTTAGTACACTTTTTTTTTTAGATCGTCTGGTGGTCGTGTGGTTCAAAGGCGGGCTGCTGGTGGGACTCTTCTTGGGTCTATTGGCTGTGGTTTCGAATCCTGCATGCGCGCCGACGGTCATGGATTGTATGATATATATATTTATTTTTAGAAGCTCCGCCGTGGGATACGAACCCTGACCCGTGCGTCGAATATCACGAGGTCAAGACGGCTGGGGACCTAAACGTCTTG
Organism: Oratosquilla oratoria; assembly: GCF_046742065.1. NCBI lineage: Eukaryota > Metazoa > Arthropoda > Malacostraca > Stomatopoda > Squillidae > Oratosquilla > Oratosquilla oratoria. Next base: position 51,747,811 of record NC_134800.1, read on the forward strand.
GACCTGCGTGTTATTTCGGACGCACGGGTCAGGGTTCGTTATCCCACGGCGGAGCTTTCTTAAAAATGTTTCAATCTGTCATAAGAAAAGCCTAAGAAACATACAACCTATATATATATTATATTATATATTATATATATATATATATATATATATATATATATATATATATATATATATATACATATCAAGTCAGTGTTCTACTCAAACACGTTATAGGAATTCACATTCCCCAGTACTCCAAATAAAATTCCTTGGAATATACAAGAACAAATAATATACTTAAAATAACATTTACTTCTTCCTTGCAACAGAAATGAATTAAGCATCTTGGTGGCTGTAAAAGAAAAGACTATCACACGTTACGGAATGAGGTCAGTAGATATAGGTCGAACCATGCAATTACCAGAACGTTTTTAAGGATGTGATTAGAATAGCTTGGTTGCAGCCAGAGGTTAAGTACAATTATCCTTCAGTGCGGATAAGTCAATATAGAAGGCCGGGTTCGTAAAGGGGATTCTGAACGCTAGAGTAGCATTCTGTCCAATAAACTGTTATTCTCTGTCAGGGAAGTTAGGTGGGTCTGGTCAAGATTGGGAGAAGAAATGGGAGAAGGGGGGAAGGAGAGAATAAGAAAACAGAAGAACAGGTAGAGGAACTTGGGTGGGGGGGGAGGAATACATGAGAGAGCAAGAGGATAGGAAAGTAAAGAGGAAAGTGAAAAGAAAGGGAAGAGTGAATGAATGGAGAGAAGAATTCAGGTATGGGTGTATAAGAGAGCGAGGAGGAGAGGAGGAGAAATGTGGATGGGCTAGAAAATAGATTTTGGGAATAGAAAGCTAGTTCCTGTGACATGAGGAGGAGTGGGGAATGAAAAAATGTGATGTCCAAGGCAGCACACGGGTCGGAAATGGAAGCCACAGCCGTAAAGAAAACGGAAATAATACCCATAAAGAAAACGTAAAGAGGGGAGGAAGTGATTGGGGTCCCATATGACCATATTTGGTCAGTGGGAGGCCAAAGTTTGAATCACAACTCCCATTCATGCGCGCAAAGTATCTCGTATCAAATCCAAATGAAAACTTTTCAGAATGCATCATGAAAGGAGTTATGGCAAGAGCAATGGAGTACGATCTTTGTTTATATCCTCCAAGAAAAATCAAAATAAAGAAATCGAACTAAAGCTGAATGCATCTGGGGCTCATTTCTTTGAAATGCTCGAACATTTTCTCATAAAACATTATGATAAAGATGAAAATGACCCTATTTTTTAAAGTAATCTTGATCATAATGGCAATGTCACATCGATCTGTAAATGGTCCATTCCTCTTTTTCATCTTATTATCATTTTCTGAGAAAAAATATTTTTCCTCAATGGCACTCTACTGTACTTACATATATTATAATCATTGGATCTTCAATATTACTGTTTGGTGAGTGCGTCTGCTTGAGTATCTGTCTGTGCATCTGTCTTTGTATTTATGTATCTGCCTGTGTATCCGTCCATCTACGACTATTATGGACACTAAAACCTGACATATAATTATAAGAAATAAGCAAACATATCTACCTTAAGTAACTAGTTTATTTCTATATATAGCATTTCATTTATGGTTAAATTGATAAGAAAAATGAAGAATGTAGTAGGATGTCCACGATGTCTATGAATAAATTCGTAGCTATTTCTGTAGTAACTCTAGTAATTTCATAAAAAAAATATAGTTTACATATAAATTCAAATTTCCAAGCTATCAAAGAATGTATTTCAGAGCAATCATCTATTAGGGACTGAGAGATAAATGCAGAGGGTTGACCTCGGGAATAAAACTGTCATGGATGATATTGCTATTCACACAAAACCTCCACACCCCAAAAGGCTCACATACGCAAATAACCTAATAATAATAACCTATCACAAACATAAACAGCCCAACTTACTTAAACCAGCTAAACAAACTAGTATTTTAATTCTAGAATACGCCAGAAAAACAACCTTTCCCAAGTATCAGAGAAACCAATTAAGTTTAGTACATAAACTTCAATTACAGTTTTCCGTACACTCTCTGAAGAAGTTGTACGCGAACGAAACTTTAGTGTCTTGGGTTCCCTGCCTTCCCCTGTGTTTATGTTCTCCATCATTCAAATCATTTGTCCAAAACACTTATCACATATATTCATACACACACACACACACACACACACACACACACACACACACACACACACACACGCACACACACATATATTATATATATACATATATATACATACATATATGTATATATATATATATATATATATACATATATATATACACATAAGTAAATTAATAAATACGTAGATAATTTAATTAACCGATAACTAAGCAAATAAACAAATGAGTGAATCAATCAATCAATCAATCAATCAATTATAAATCAATCAATCAACCAATCCGTCAATCAATGAATCCGTGCATACATATATAAATTGATCAACAAAATTTAAATAAATGAATTAATGAATAAATCAATAAATAAAAATAAATAAGTAAATAAATAAACAAATAAAAAGATAGATTAATGTATAAGCAAACAAAGAAAGAAATAGACGAAAAATAAATAAATGAATAAATAGATAAATATGTAGATAAATCAATATATAAATAAACAAATAAATAAGTAAACGAATAAGTAGATTAACAAATAAACAAATAAACAGATAAATTTATTAATAATTTCTTGAATAATAAAACAACAGCAGTTTTCAGATTAGGCGGTCAACTTCTACTGAAAATGAAAATGAAATTATCAACTTCAGAGTGAATACACACATTCCTTTAATTTGATACGCAAAAACCTCACACAAAAGGCAAAGAAGATACTGAACATATTTAGAACAGTTGCAGACATAAGATTTGGACAACAGAAGAAAGGACTCAGCTTTCTACCTATTCATCCAAAGCAAAGAAAATAAAAATCAAGACAATCAACAGACAACACTAAGTAAGAACTGGCTGTTCTAAAACAATATCATCTGCACTGAGAAACCAGAATCACTCCCATAGACCAACAGGTCAGAAGTAATGGCACATTTTTACACAAGTCATCAAACCCACCTAACGTTCACGTCACAGCCCACAAACAGCCCACCAAACACAACATAAGAAAGAAAAAAAAATATATATTCAGGCATCAGTAACCCATGGTATGTCCTTATGTGTCTATTAATGAATTATCTTTTTATTTATTCATTGATTCATATATTTCCATCCTTATATATATATATATATATATATATATATATATATATATATATATATATATATATATATATATATATACATTAATTCATTTATATACTTTATTTAGCTATCAATTTTTATTAACTTATTTATCACATCTATTCTTCATCACCCTCAAGACGAGTAAGATTTGCATTGGCACGCCCATATTCAGGTCACCAACCCGTACTAAAACAGCGCCAACATAGAACTTTGACTCAGATTGACATCCACTTCTTCACAACTCAGAAGATTTTATCTGAACCTTTAATATTTTTAATTGATTTCCATTTTGCTTTCTATTGTTTGTTGACTTAACTTATCCCACTATTTTTATTTATAGTTTTCTCGTACATTTTCCTTCCATTCATCTGACCAGTCTCCTCCTTTTATTCTCTCTATGCATTCTTCTCTCCCCTTTCCATTCTCTTCTCCCCTCTTCTTCTCCCCCTCCCCTCTATCCCCTCTCCCTCTCCTTTCTACTCCCCTCTACTCTCCCCTCTCACCCCTCTCTCTTTCTCTCCCCTCTCCCCCTATCCTCTCTTCCCTCCCCCTCAACCAACCTTTATACCTACTCTCTCTCATCTCCTCTATTCCTCTTACATTTCTCTTTTCGCCATCCTTCTCTCTCTTCATATCTATCTCCCTCTCTCCCCTCTCACCTTTCCCCTTTCTCCTCTCCCCATTCCCTTCTCCCCCCTCCAATCTCCCCCTCTCCCCTCTCCCTCTCCCCCTCTCGTCCCTCTCCCTCCTGCCCTCCCCCTCTCTCTCCCCTCTCTCCTTCCCCTCTCTCTTCTCCCCTCTCATCCCCTCTCCTCTCCCCTCTCCAATCTCTCCCCTCTCCCCTCTCCAATCTCCCCTTCTCCCTCTCTCTCCCTCTCCCTCTCTTCTCCTCTCCCCCTCTTTCCCCTTTCCCTTCTCCCTCTTTCCTTTCCCCTCTCCCCTTTCCCCTCTCCCACCTTCCCTCTCCAGCTCCCCTCTCCTCTATCCCCTCTCCCCTCTCCCCTCTCCCCTCTCCCCTCTCCCCTCTCCCCTCTCTCCTTTCTCGTCTCCCCTCTCTCCTCTCACCTCTCCCCTCTCTTTTTCCTCTATACACACTCCCATCACTCCTCTCCTCTCCCCTCTCCCCTCTCCCCCCTCCCCTGTCTCCTCTCTCTTAACCACTATCCCCTCTCCCCTGTCTCCTCTCTCTTAACCACTATCCCCTCTCCCTTTTTCCTTCTCCCCTCTCCTCTCTCCCCTTCGTTATTTATTCCTCCTTCCTTTCTTCCTTGGCCTCTCCCTTCTAATCTTTATCCCTTCATCCCTCGACCTTCTCTTCCTTTTCCCTCTTCTCTCTCCCTTTTAAGCCTTCCTCTTTCCCCCTCTCACCTCTCATCTCCATTTTTCTTTCTCATCCTTCTCTTCCCCTATCTTCATCCTCTTCCCCTTCTTTCTTCTTCCCCTCACTGTTCCCCTCTCCCTTTCTTTTCCCCTTTTCCTGTTCCCTCTCATTTCCCTCTATCATTTTCTCATCTCCATCCATTTCCTCTTTCTTGCCCTTTCCTTTACTTCAATCTTTCTCTTATCCTAAATCATTGTCCCATACCCTCACTTGTCATGTGATCGCTGAGTTCAAGTCCTCGGCAATACCGCATTTCAATTTCTGCATGTGGTCCCATTGGGTCTCCCGATGTTGATGGCTTAGAATTAAAGTGCATTGTGGTTGCTAAAATATACCCTCACTTATTAGCTTATGTCTTCATTTGTTTTAACTCCTTTATTCAACACTTTGTTATCCGCTTTGGAAGGCGTGATCATGTTTCGAATAATTCGCTCATTTGACGCCGCGAATATTCTTTTGTATTATATTCATTGTAGAATGTTTGGCCGTGTCCTTCACGGCATTTTTCGACTTACGTATTAACTCTAGCTGCAATCAAGTGATTATTTTCGACCGCGAGTATCCATCTGGGCTGGGAAAGGGTTCAACGAATGTCGATTAATTTTTCGCTATATTTTGTGACATTTCTATTATCTACAGACATTTTTATTACACATAAAAAAAAATCTTCCAATAGAGAAAGGGTTAACGCCTTTACGATGCCTCACTCTAAGATATCGTTAAACATTGACAGATGATTCTGTTTTATAAAGGAAAGCTCTCTGTGCACAAGGGATGTTATGTTCATTGCAACTCGATGACGCACTATACAGGTATTGCTGTAGAACATAAGAACAGAACCCTTACATGCCTAAGTATCGCCCCAGGGCAAAGGTCTCAGTGACTCAGTTACTAAGACTATTTCATTCGTTAACCACTCTATTACTAAACCAGCTCTTGCTTATTTCATTCTTAAAACTAAATTTGTTCAATTCAAATCATTACTATGGGTCCTGTTGACGTTTATATTTAGTAACTACAAAGTTATTAAGTCTATTCCATTCGTTAACTACTCTATTGGTAAACCAGGTCTTGCCTATTTCATTCTTAAACCTAATTTGTTCAATTTAAATTAATCATTAAGAGTCCTGCTGACGTTTGTATTTAGTAACTACAAAGTTACTAAGTTTATTCCATTCGTTAACTACTCTATTGATAAATCGCTTCTTGCCTATTTCATTCTTAAACCTAAATTTGTCCAATTTAAATTAATTACTATGAGTCCTGCTGACGCTTGTATTTAGTAAGTTACTAAGTTTATTCCATTGGTTAACTACTCTATTGGTAAACCAGGTCTTGCCTATTTCATTCTTAAGCCTAAATTTGTCCAAATTAAATTAATTACTATGAGTCCTGCTGAAGTTTGTATTTAGTAACTACAAAGTTACTAAGTTTATTCCATTGGTTAACTACTCTATTGGTCAACCAGGTCTTGCCTATTCTATTCTTAAGACTAAATTTGTCCAAAACAAGTAATTACTGTGAGTCCTGCTGACGTTTATATTTAGTAGCTACAAAGTTACTAAGTTTATTCCATTGGTTAACTACTCTATTGGTAAACCAGGTTTTGCCTATTTTATTCTTAAGCCTAAATTTGTCCAAAACCTAATTACTGTGAGTCCTGCTGACGTTTATAGTTAGTTCAGAAACGAATTTCGTACTGCAAGATGAACCCTTTGTCGCCTTGAGGGGTTTCTCTAAGTTGAATAAAACTGGGTGATGACAAGCTAAATAAATCTAACTCTCAAATACAGAACTAAGACATTAATTTTGGTTTAATTTTCTGACGCTTAGAAGGCCATTTCCAGAGATCTCATGGACCTACAATTTTACTTTCAAGAACAAAGAACCTAACGGTTGTATTCTTAAAAAAAAATCCTTATATAAATCTTTCCTTATATAAATCTTATATAAATCCTTGGAAGGGTAAG
>NC_134800.1:51761926-51771926 GCF_046742065.1 Oratosquilla oratoria
ATCTATTTATTCATTATTCATTTATTTATTCATATATGTATTCATCTGTTTATTTCATTATTTATTCATTTTTCTACTTATTTGTTGTTTTAATTATACATTCATTTGCTTATCTATTTATTCATTCATCTATTCATTTAGTCATTTATTTATTTATTTACTTACTCACTTATTTATTCATTTATTTGTTGGTTTATTTATTTCTTATATTTTATTTTGTTGTTTTATTTATCGATTCTGTTTATATATCTATTCCTGGAAGCTCGCTGGCTGAGAGGGTTAGGGCGTCGTCACTTGCGGCGAAGGTCGAGGGGATGACGGTTCGAACCCCGCCACCGGCGAAGTTGGACCAAGGGCATAGTTCAATAAATTCCACGCTACTAAGTCCTCTGTGAGGGGCACCGTCCTAGCCTTACGATAGGGGGGAGTTTGTGACGTTAAACCATATCATCATCATATCTATTCCTGTACATGTATACGGAAAATACACAAAGAGGTACGTGGAGCTTATAATATCAATAAATGATAAAAATAATGAATCGGGAATACACATTATGAAGTTGCTTGTTCGATGCTGTTGAAATCAAAAACGTTTAAGAAATGCTTTTGGCTAAGGCTTCTCTTGACACTTCAATTACAACGATCGCTCACACGCTTCTCAAGAATTTCTATTTTTCTTTGGTTTTCATTGTTACTCGTTAATTTCACTTTGGCTATTGTCCTCACCTGTGCACCGTTGTGCGACAATGAATGTCGATCTCGTCTTGTAACTATGTACCAAAGCGTTTACATGAGAACATAAGAATGAAGGAGACTGCGAGAGACCATAAGGCCTACACTAGGCAGCTCCGTATCCATCACCACCTGTCATCCCCATCCATAAAGTTGTCTAATCGTTTCTTTAAAAAACTGATAGTTTCAGCGCTTACTACATGGTTACTAAGTTTATTCCATTCGTCGACCACCCTTTTAGTAAACCAATTCTTGCCTATTTCCTTTTTTAAATCTAAATTTGACCTGTTAGCTGGCATTGCCTTTGGCCCTGATCACAACCAAAAAGTGCCACAGTTACAGCAAAAGCTGTGCGTCTCCTGAAGTTGATTTTTTTTATTTTTGCCATCACATTGTAATATGACCATCATACGCAGTCAGGGTTAAACGGTGGTGGTGTGACATCCTCGTTCTTAAGCCATGTTCCTCAGCTGAATAAAATCGCAAAGGGTAAAAACTATATTTCTACAGTTATATCAACCAACTTTTACACTACGAAGTCACCTTTGGTAGCATTATGTTTCCTAATGGTTGCCATATACTTGTAAAGACATCTACCAATATAGCATAGATACAAAGAATTTCAAAGACACCCAATGCAAGTGCCTTATAGCGTGCAATCATTATCCACTGCTCAAGAAAAGATGTCAGTACAATAGTAAAATATGACCATTTCACTTCCTTCCATTGAAGGTTCAGACAGTTATTCTGGCTGTTACCAGGTGACTTTAATCATTTTAGGAAAACACCCTTGACTTCTTCGTAAGATGATGATAGCGTCCTTGCCAAGTGGTAAATAGTCTCACAGCCAAGAGTTCCAGTTCCAGTTTCAGAACTATTTAATCTATCTATTATATATATATATATATATATATATATATATATATATATATATATATATATATATATATATATATATATATATATATATATATATATATATATAAAGGTGAGTGAGAAAAACACGAATTAGGATCCAGGTTTATTTCTGACTAGTTTTACACAGAATGCTTCTTCAGAGAAATGTGTTAAAGAAATAATAATATGTAAGGATAGATAGTATGAAGGGGTAAGGGGAAGGTGATGGGGGAGGGGGGGCTAGGTGAAGATTCAAGAGTAGAAAGTGAAGAAGATGAGTGGAATAGAGTGGTTTAGGCCCACTTGCTTAGTTTTATTTTCATTCTTGACTGAATAGATTGGAACTAAGGGGTTTTATTTGGGAAAGGAAGGTATGTGCAGTTCTGATAGTATTGTTAGTGTGGTGATGTGGAACTTGGGATTCGTCTCTGGTTCTTTGATTTTTTGAGGTTCGTATTTATTTTCTATTTATTTATTTATTTATTTATTTATTTATTCATTTATTTACTTATTTATTTATTTACCTATTTATTTATTCATTTATTTATTTATCTATTCATTTATTTATTTATTCATTTATTTGTTTATTTATTTATTTATTCATTTATCTATTTATTTATTTGTTTTACAAATTTGCAGCTCCACCTTCATTAGGAACAACGAGTGAGGTAGGTCACTCCATATGTACCCTAGGAGCATACTCCATACTGAAGCGAACACAATTAAGTCTCGTATGCACAGACAACGGCTGATTTGGATTTAGGGAGTTACGAATGTGGTGCATAACACATAATTTCACAAAAGCTATTCTAGTTGAGTTCACTAGTTAAGAAATGGAAAACATTTCATGCTGCAGAGTACATTTCTTCATATATTTTGAATATTTTTGTATCTCTTTATTACTATTTCACTTTACTTTTTTATTTCAATGTTCAATCTCTTTCATTGGTTCTTATATATGTATTTGTCGTTATTTTCTATTCCAAGTGTAGAATATTTTCAAACATATAATTTATTGATACATATTGAAGACCAAGCATAAATTAATTGTTTTCAAATACACACTATGAAACCATATTTACTAGTTTACACAGGCCCGGTCAATTGCTGTCTATAATGGTAAGTATTTGTATGACTGCACATATGTCAATATCTAGCGCTATATTAAATATATATTGTAATTTTTTTCAAAGGGTGCTCAATACAGTATTCATTTCAAATCACAATTTGAAATATATATATACATATACATATATATATATATTTATGTATATATATATATATATATATATATATATATATACATATATATATATATATATTTGAAAACAATGTCCTGAGATGAATCCTCGGCCCAGTATATGATGAAAAGGAAGGGAAATGGAGACGAAGACATAACAGGGAAATTAGAGATCAGACCGGACAACCGTACATTCAGGATGAAGTACGGAGAGGAAGAGCAAGGTGGGCTGGACAGTGCGTCCGAATGGAGGCAGATAGACTACCAAGGAAGGTGATGGAAGGAGGAGTAGAGGGCAGACGACCATTAGGGAGACCCAGGCACAGATGGATGGATGGAGTAAGGAAGGACGTGGAGAGGGTGGCACCAAGAGAGGACTGGAAGGAATTGGCAGAGGAACGAACCATCTGGAGAGGCATAGTGAAAGCGGTGAAGGGCCGTCAGGGTTGACGTAAGAGTATGTGTGTGTGCATATATATACATATATATATATATATATATATATATATGTATATATATTTGTATATATGTATATATATATGTGTGTGTATATATATATATATATATGTATTATATATATAAATATATATATATGTATTATATATATATATATTTGTATATATATGTATATATATATATATATGTATTATATATATATATATATATATATATATATATATATATATATATGTGTGTGTGCTTATGCACATCATTTTGCATTCTTATACACCCATTACGCCTTTCCTTCCTCGTCCTCTCTTTTTACAAAGCAATATTCATGAGGTTTATTTCCTTAATTCTTGGCAATTCCTCCGGTTTCCTTTCCTTTTGTAACTGAGCTGCAGTCACGCATTTTTCTTGTCATTCAGAAACCTTTCCTGGTCTTTGCACGTTTACAAAAGTCTATCAAAAAATTTCCGCCAAGAAATTGCCTCTTTCTTCTTTACTTATTTCTCGTCATTCCGTCTATTTCCTACGTTTTTCCATCAAATAAAATATATGTCGTCTTCTTTAGGTTTTCGTTCTTAAAAAAAAAATATATATATATATATATATGTATATATATATATACATATATATACACATATACATACATATATATATATATATATATATATATATATATATATATATATACATATACATATATTTGCACTTCCATTTCTACTTTAAACTTAATTATGTCGGTGTTTTTTTTTTGTATCTTTTATTTCCTATTATTATTATTTTTTTTTTTCATTCGTGTTATCAAAGTGATTTCTCAGCGTGTCACAAAATCACCGTTTCTTGTGCCTTATCTCCACCTACGCTTTTTTTTTTTTTTTTTTTTCCTCCCTCTTTTCACTTTTAGGTGCAAGTTACTCCAATATTCACTTTTGGCCTTTGAGCTATATTTTTTCAACTTCTTAACGTTCTTTCATGTTAAATTCTGTCTTATTTCTTGTTTGTAGTTTCTTTGCTGTTACTGAAATTAATATTCATAGTTTGCTTTTACTTGACTAGTCTGTGAATATATTCATCCTATCATTAGTCTGTTTTCATTTCTGTTTCTACATATTTCGTGTCACAATTTTTTTTTTTTTTTTTTTACTACACCGCCTCTTTGGACTGATACAAACGTCTCGCCTCTCGCACAATCACTCCTCCATCTTCTATATCTGAACTAGTCGAAGACTTTAGAGCACATCCGAAACGCCTGGGCTAGACCGCATTCAAGTCCAGACATTTTACCATCGTTACACAATCTGATACCATCTGGAACTTACATCCATCTAGAAAAAATGGCGGAACTAACGGGATAGGACCCGCACGTTCCCAAAACGTATGTAATAGTGTTCGGGCCGGCCATAGGGGCCAGAACCAGAGATAAAGGGTCTCTAAATGGAAGTGTCCATTCCATATTTGAACTCTCCAATGTTCATCTTATAATGGGTTGTGATTAATGGTTACAAACTATTTGTACTATCCTCTTCCTATGTGATGATGATAATGATGATATGGTTTAACGTGGAATTTAATGAACCATGACCTTGGTTCAACTTCGCCGGTGGCAGGATTCGAACCGCCATCCCCTCGACCTTCGCCGCAAGTTGCGACGTCCTAACCCGCTCAGCTAGCGAGCTTCCTCTAACTATGTAAAATAGGATTTTAAATTTAGATTACTTTTAAACCCCATTTGACGCTGGAATCCCCATGCCTGACCTACGTACAAAAATAGAAGATAGATTGAAGCAAAAAATTTCATCAAAATTTGCAAAAATGCTGAAGATCCACTACAGTGTACAAAGTTTGACGGCCTATAGGTAGTCTATAAATAGGAATTCTTTTTTCATGAGGGACCCTGCTCCACATTTTGATTTCTCGCATCCGTTCTATTTTTCCTATTTAATTGAATTTTATGAGTATACATTTCTTCTAATTCGATACCCACTGCACCAACCAACCCACCTCTACGAGACATCCATCGGACTGTAACTATCGCTGCATCACTTACATCATTCTCTGCACCAACCAACCCACCTCTACGAGACATCCATCGGACTGTAACTGTTACTTGAAGCAATTTGGCCTGCGCCCGCCCAGTGACAGACAGACGCTGACGAATAGGCTCCAGACTACACGAATCGCGGTTGCCTGCCTATAATGAATGCCTATGTATTTTATTAATTATTGACATAGTTTTTTTATGAATTTATAAAAAAAAATTGGCATCCGACCTAGATATGGACCAAAAGGTCTCCTGTCGGCATGCATGCTCTGCCTTTGTAATCTCTGCCTTTGTAGGTTTTTTTTTTCAAGTGAAATACTATCAGTGACGAACAGTAGAAGTCATACGAATTTGAACCAGATCTGGTGGAGATAGGGAGTGCTTGTCAGAAATCATACCAAAGCATATACAATCCAATCATAAATATTTTGATATTTGTGAGATAAATGATTTACGTCCTAAAGGTCTTACTCTACCCGTGTATACCAACGTCACTTAATCAGTGTAAAAAACTATGTTTGACGATTTGAATGATGTCTGCCACAACATATATATATGTATGAATATATATATATATATATATATATATATATATATATATGTATATATATATCTTAAAGGGAAAGACCAGGATTCAGGATTACCCTCTATGCAAGCTCCCCATCTACTTATACACTTCTCACCTTACCACAAGGTAACTTGATGGAGTCAGGAATCCTATCAATGTAAATTTGTTCAGATCTGTCTCAATACATAACCATTTCTGCAAGAATTGAATAGCCTCCTTGGATCTTTTACAGAGCGTTCCTCACTTTTTTTCGTTCTTTTTTCTTTAAGCTTCAAGACAATTTCTGCAAAAAAAAAAAAAAAGGAACACAATTCACTGAAGAAATTTATAGGACAATTGATAAAGAACTAAAGGCTTTTGTATTTTCCAAAGCTATTGTGGCGTTGATGTTGTAGTAGACACGACTGAAAACTGGAAAGCGAATGCAATTATCAAAGTTTGTGCATGTATGAAAAAAATTGTATCGCAATCCTATGGTCCATGAGTCGAGGAGTATGTACTCGTAATAGGAGTAGGTATAGCGCGACAATCCTTTATCAAGTTCTTTCATTGCTCCTTCTATATAAACCACTTCAGGACTAGGATGGAATACGTACACGCATACGTACACACACACACACACACACACACACACACACACACACACACACACACACACACACACACACACACACACACACACACACACACACACATACACACACACACACACACACACACACACACACACACATGCACGCACGCACGCACGCACGCACGCGCTCACACACACACACACACACACACACACACACACACACACACACACACACACACACACACACACACACACACACACATATATATATATATATATATATGTATATATATATATATGATTGATAACAGGAATTTTGAATCTAAAGATCATGCTATCATTTCAAGAACTTTTTTCTTTTCTATGAAGAACAAATATAATGCTTAGATGACATCAGTACCAATAATTATATCATTATTCTTTTCAACCTTATCTATTTGTTTATTTTATAGCATTTCGGGCCTCACCAACAAAGCAAGGAGGATTAGGATTGAGTCCTCGACGGAACTTAGGGATTGAAGAGCCATTGCCTTTGCTGACGTCACACTTAGAATCTTTGGGATTTAAATCGACCACCTTCGGCTTCTTGCCTTTAGACGTATTTCTCCCGTCACCTCGTTATCACCACTACTTACCTTGGTTTGCTTATAGCAGGGGTCGGCAACCTCTGAAACGTGTGCTGTACCACGAATCAGTTTCTGCATGTATGCCTCCTCGAGGTTCTCGATGTTGATGGCTTAGAATTAAAGGGAATTGTGGTTGATAAATGAGAAATCTGTTCACTGGGATCCATTCAGTGTTGTACAAATACATATATATGTATATATATATATATATATATATATATATATATATATATATATATATATATATGTACAAACAGATTCAATAAGGAAGACTGACAGAGTGAGATAAATGGAGAGAAAGAGTATAAGAGAGATAATGAGAGAGAAGATATATGTATATATGTATATATATATATATATATATATATATATAGAGAGAGAGAGAGAGAGAGAGAGAGAGAGAGGGAGGGAGAGAGAGAGGGAGGGAGGGAGAGAGGAGAGAGAGAGAGAGAGATTTTTTTAACATTTGAGGTTCAAGAGGTTAATCACTGTAACATTGATCTCCACTTGGTTTAGGTTGAAGGTAACTGAAATGCAGCGAACGCTTTCATCAACGTTTATTATATAAAAGATTTGATTACATAATGGGCCTCGTCATTAGCATACACTGACTAACAATATCACAGATCACAGATACAACGGAGAAGGAAGTCGGGGTTCTGCCGCTCTTCCGTCAACGGTTGGGGTAAAAGGTTTGAGGTCGAGAGAGTGAGAGAGAAAGCGAAGAGAACAGGGAGTTAAAGTGAATGTTTTTGTTCGGTTTTAGGTTTAGGGAAGGCGGGGTAGGTGTGGGTAAGAGCAAAGGTTGGGTTCTGATAGGGTAAGGTCAAGATAAGAAAAGGTTTCAGGGAGTAGAAGAAAGGTTGATAAGGGTGAGATTCTGATTATTATACTTAGGCTAAGAGACCTTGTGAGCTCGAGTTGTTGTAAGGTAAGGAACAAGTAGAGGAACGTGGTGATGGGGTAGAGAGGTCGTGGCGTCTAGACTGGAGTCTTCATAGAGACCCTATTAGGGGGGATAAGGGAACTGCGGGCGTGTGTGTGTGCAAAGACCACATTCTCTGTGCTCTTCAGCTAGTGCACAAGCAAATGATATGTATGAAAGTGGTGCACAGGTGGTTCGACAACAACTTGGCCCAGCTATGGGCTTCGAGCTTAATTGGGATATGCAGAGTTAGATTGGGTTGATTTTCTGGGGTTTGGCATCGGCCACATAAGCGCGGGCACATTATGCTGTGGAAAGTTTACCGTAAATGGTTCATGGAAATGGAAATGTGATAGATGAGAGTAGTTTGTGTCTGTGCATCCGCCACCACGGTGTGCGACATAAGACTGGTGGCAGCGGTGGGAGAGAAGGAGAGGCCTTGATTTGATTCGGAAAACTCAGTTGTAGCATAGAAGGAAAGCAGCGCTAAAAGGATGAAAAGGGAAAATTTCAGTAAGGCCTGTTTTCATCCGACACCAATTTCGGAATTGAAAAGTATTTCATGTCAGCGCAAGGGTGTATATTCTTGTGTGTGTGTGTGTGTGTGTGTGTGTGTGTGTGTGTGTGTGTGTGTGTGTGTGTGTGTGTGTGTGTGTGTGTGTGTGTGTGTGTGTGTGTGTGTGTGTGGCCTATGTGTATGTGTGTATGTCCGTGAATTTATATTCTCGTTTGTGTATGCACGTTTGTAATCATGTCATGTATATTTCTAAATCTGGGACTGGATTCACAAAAAATATCGAGCAAATATTTTTCTAATAATTCACCTTATGGGGTTTCCCTTCAACTGAAGAGAATCACCTGGTGGCAGGCGGAAAACGTACAAATCGAGTTAGGCAGTGAAAATGTTAAGACGAAAGAATCACAACTTTCTAAGTTCCTTCCAGAAATCAGTACTACTCTAAGATTATCATTCTCTTCAGCTTATCCCTAGTTTTTACGACAGTGTTTTGGGGTGGTCTATACCGGCATTTGATGCGACAAGACGTTGTGAACAATCTGTGAGATAATTTGTCTGAATACTCTACTCGAGATATAGTTTGAGAGGTGAAATTTAAACCCTTTGAGGCACACCATCCGAGCTTGGTGTTTTTGTGAGTCCAGGCCCTAGGTTACAGCGACTCCAAGTTTTGACCTAAAGAAAAGTTGTTTCTTCTCCGGATGCAAATATGGGGTTCATTTAGGAATTAGCTTGAGGTGATACTAATGTGTTTCAGGATAACTTTGAATGCTCATTCAATTATCTATGACCCTAGAAAGTCTGATAATTGTCGAATTAGGTATTAGGTTAGCACTGGATTTACAGGCAAGGTTGGGGTAGGGTAGCTTAAGTTGGGAAAGGTTCAGTTTGGTATACATGCTGTGCCAGATTTATGGAAAATACCTGATTGAGAGTTTGGCTGGCGACTATGATCGTCTCTATTCAGCTTAGAGTCGTCCACCAAACTACGATCTTACAGTCGGGGTGTGAAAAGAAGAATGTGCTGTGTTGTGTGCAACATGGACGATTATTGACTTGTTTGTATGTTTTGTGTGTGAGCGTCGAGGATCAGGTATTCATATGAGTAAGGTTGGGTACTATAACTACTTGAACACTCTTAGGTACTGAGCCATTGAGCCTGTGAGTACGTCCACAACTGAAAAAAGTATCATATCCATCTAACTATTTCTTTGTCTGTCTGTACGTCTGTGCGTGCATTCGTCTGACTACAGGTCCATGTGTCTGTGTCTGTCTATCTGTTAGAAGGACTTGTCAAATGACTGGTGATTGACTAATTGTCTGACTGACTGACTGACCGACCGAATGACTCTCAATGAGTTGACTTAACATGTGTACGGTAGTGATCTGGTTATTTGGTTACGGTTGATAGCGGTTTGTGGGTGAAAGGA
>NC_134800.1:51779426-51781926 GCF_046742065.1 Oratosquilla oratoria
TATATATATATATATATATATATATATATATATATATATATATATATATATATATATATATATATATATATATATATATATACATATATATATATATATATATATATATATATATATAACTGTTGCATTTATTTGGGTAGTTAACAAAACGATGATTGGTTGTTGACACGCCTTAACCACACACGTTACAAGAGAATGCAAATTTGTCATTGGATGGAAATTTTCAGCCTTTTGGCTCACTGCAGGACCACCGGCCTAGTACCTGGGGTGACGACGCAGTCTCAGCGCAGTGTATTATGGGAAGCCACAAAAAGAAAACGTTTAAGAATTTTCATTAACATTTGCTACTTTTTCGTATTTCGTTATGAATATCATAATCTTTTCTATAGATAGATAAATGAACAAAAAATGTTAACGTTAATAGTCGTAGTGTCATTTATCATTTGTGAAAGAATCTATGACATATATATATATATATACATATATATATATATATGTATATATATGTATATATATATATATATATATATATATGTGTATATATATATATATATATACCAAGAGCTTTTTCCCCCATATAAGAGAGGTAGCCAGGTCAAAAGCACGTCCTTACTCCCACCCATTCTACTCCCATTCAGCACCCTTTCCTCCCTCCCATATTAGCTCCTCATGGATGACAGGTCATCCCTGTATCCCGCCCACTGCCGTGGATTGGGAGCAATGTAACAAAACATAGTACATCCATAGCAAGGCCGCTTCACTTAATCGGCGACAACCCCTCTCCCTCCTCTCATGCAGAATAAAAGGCCATTTGCACGGTCTAACAGTTTGACAAACCGGGTTTGTCAAACAAGTGTTTGAAGTGATGTTTGACTGTGTGAATAGGGTATTTGGTTGTAAAACACGTTCGACAAACGTGTTTGACGACCAAATACCCCATTCACACGGTCAAACATCACTTCAAACACTTGTCTGACAAACCGGATTTGTCAAACTGTTAGACCGTGTAAATGGTCCTTAAGAGAAGACGGGGAGAAATCCCTACGGACTACGTCAAAATATCCCTACCCACAATTTCCCGAACCTCTGTGGGGGAAAAATACGTCAAAATAACTCCTGGCGAAACCTTACAGTTGTGAGGCTGCCATGTGAAGGGTTATACAAATATATGCCTGTACTGAACAGGCTATCTCCCTCAAATTTTGCATACTAGCTTGGCGATTTTATTGACCTATAAGTTACACATAAGAGTAGATATTGGGAGTATTGGGATTAGATTAACATCCGGCAACTAAATTATTTTTCTCTTAGATGCAGTCACAAGTCTTTAAGTACTCAATACTTTTTGTTAAGAAAATATAACGTCTGCTTGTGGATTATCTAATAAACTTCCCTGTAAACTTAGTTTATATACTATAAAATTGAGGACGAAGTATGCCAAATATTCAAGAGCAAAATTTACTTTTGCATGCGGTTCAAAACTTGTGACCCAAGCTGTGCCTGTTGGACGAGTTCTGGAATGATTAAATGAATACGCATTTGTTGTACGCCACACGAAGCCTTCAAAAGTATTTATTTATACAAAATGTGTACGAAGCATTTATGAAAATGAAATGGGAGAGCAGAACATTTTAATGAGTAATTACCACTGCCACGTGTGATACATCAGCTGGCAATACTTTATAGCCAGGGCGATGGTTTGCATATGACATTGATGAATAGTCAGTGAATAAGTCTACTTAAATTGCAAATAAGTAATTCTTTGGGAAATGTCTATAGTAAGAATTATTATATAAATAAGTAAGTCATCTTACAAGAACACCTCATATGTATGTCAGCTGTTTAAAATTACCTGCCTACTAGTGAAATGAATGCTTAATCATGTAAAAAACGTTTATACCTCTATGATTGAGTATAGTTGCTGGGTGATCATGACAAACGATTAGAATGTAACCGTTCTAACACTGTATCTTGCAAAATGATCTTACCCCCCACATGCAAATGAAAATTACTAAGATAAACCAATGCAACTATATTGTAATGAAATGGTTCATGGATTAAGAATGATACGATCATCTGAAAAAATAAATATACTGAAAGTTTGTGTTATGAAGCCCATTTATTCTAATTATTTTCTATACACACATATAGTTTGTTTATCATTAAGCCAGTTAACCCAGTGATTCCCTGTTTTTCTTTTGTATTATGGTAGACGATTCCATTCCTCTAAGTGATAAAACAGGGTCTCTATGGATGGGAGCAGGACATTTGCCCCCCCCCCCCGACATTTGCCCCCCCCGGACATTTGCCACCTCCCGGACATTCCCCCCCCCCCCCCGGACAAGTGTCCCCTCTGGGAGGCAGTTGTCTGGGGCCAATTGTCCTGGGAGGCAGATGTCTTAGACCCTATATGAATCTGTATTAGTTTAGATTGGGATCTACTTGTCACACTGACAAATTAAGTTTGTTATATATTTGTTGTTATGTTATAAATGTTCAG
>NC_134800.1:51786926-51789426 GCF_046742065.1 Oratosquilla oratoria
CATACCCATTATATGGTACGAGGAACACCTGGTACTTCGTCCCTGGCAGAAGGCCCGTGAGGTCGAAAGTTTCAGTAGCTTGCTCCAGGGGAACATTGATGACCTCCATGGGAGCTTGGGAATGTCTCTCCCCAAGGGGACGGTACCGGATGTACAAGCCCTGGATATGGTCTTGCGTCGCCGTCAGAAGGTTCCACGTCAGCCTCACGTCCGTAGGACTCTTGGGAGACACTGAGACGAGTCTGATACTCGGGGTTGCAAGAACTCTTCGTGCGTCGTCCTCTCCAGTTCGATGCCCTTTACGAGCTGGTGGTGTCTTGACGATCTCGCTTATGCTGGAAGGCCGAGAGGTGACTCCGCTGGTGGTCTGCGCCCTGACGACGAAGACGTAATGGGTATCCGGTTTCAAAGACGACACCACGGCCGAGGAGGCGGAGTGGACCGTCGCGGCAGCGGCTTTCCATCCTCCTCGTTCTTCGGGACTCCAGTAAAGGACCGTGTGGCCAGCAAGAGGCGCTCCCGTGCCCTTTTCCCCAACCTGCCACTGCACTTCGACAGTCGTCTCGTTGTGCGCCTTCGCCTGGAGATGTGAGGGCGCTGCCGGCATGGAAAGGGGAGTGAAGTTGTTTCTTCGGGCACCGGACTTGAGCACCTGGAGCTGTACGGTGACCGAAGTGCGCCCGGTCTCGGAAGAGGCAACGCATTCGTACGTACCGCTGTCCTTTGTCTTCAGCTCTATGGAGGGAAAGAAAGAAACGTGGTGGAGGTCGATACAAGATGTAGTCGAGACAATAAAATAAAAAATAAATAAATAAATAAACGAAATAAAATAAGATAAAATAAAATAAAATAAAATAAATGAATAAATACATAAAATAAAATAAAGTAAAATGAAGTAATAGTAATGAAAAAAAAATGAAAAATTAATATAAATAAGAAAGAGGAAAATTTTTACAATGCACCAAAAGTCAATATCCACAAGCAGACAGCCCATGTGGTGTACAGGGTCGTCAGGTTTGAAATCTTAACTCATATACAAACTCTTACCTCGAATGCGAAGTGTACCGAGTGGGGACAGGATGATGCGGTCGTCCAGGGAGCCTAATTCCAAGGTCTTCCCGTCCTTCAGCCACATGACCTGAGGTTCAGGGGTACCCACTGCCTCGCAGGGGAGCTCTGCTTCAGTCATTACCGGAAGCTCCATGTTCGGAGGCGCCACGGAGATCAAAGGCGGAGGCATCTCGCTCACTCGTCGTACATCGAGATAGGCGGAGGCCACGGCAGAGCCTGCGGGTCCGACAGCCACGCAGGTATAGAAACCCTCATCCTCAGGAACAACGCTTCCGACAGTCAAAGTGTTGTCGCGAGACACAACCACGCGGCCCATCCTCGAGTCTTGCCCGGGTGTGAGGACGTCTGTGTCAGAGGCCAAACGCCAGTAGGAGGTCGGTTGGGGAGAGCCAGCCACCACGCAGTCGAAGGTGGCCGTTCCTCCGACACCTACCCGGACATCTTTTGGTTGACTGGTGATGACGGGAGGTGCTGGTGAAGAGAAGCGAAAATACGGAGGTCATCACTTTTGTCTTGGAAAATAAATGATAGTCATGAGGTTGTTCTTAAATAGTCACGATGAACATCATTAGCGTCTCAGATTAAACAAGTCCTTTGAATTCAGTTTGCATATGATTACTTGCATAGGCAATGGATGTATATTTCATCAAATATTTGCAAGTAGTCATTATATTTCTTTAAAATAATCACTGTAGTAGTTATGCGACTGGTATTCTATAGGTTACTTTATAAGGGGTACATTTGTATCGAACAATGTAAAGTTGTTTTGATTGGGGAGAGACATCTGTAAGAAAACATTCCTTGTAGGATCGTTACATATTGGGAATATGAATTCATTCAGTGGAAAAGAAGAAGAAAATGAAAAAAGAACACTGTCAACGGAACTGCAAAACTAATAAAAAATATCGCACATGAATTCAATTTCAGTATGATTCCACTCTAAAACCAATCGTCATTTTGCTGAAATGACGAAAGATATTGTTTGCGCACTTCGACAGAATCGTAAGTGCTATCTAATGAAAGTCCGTAAAGGGATGTTATAGCCTACCAAACCTGATTCAAGCACTGCAGACGCCTTTGAGTGGCGACCAATTTCATATACATAGACTGACATCCGTCAATAATAAAAAAAAAAATTCTTTCAATGAAAAGAAAAAGCAATATAGCATCGAGTAAAAGAATATAGCCAAGTCCTCTTTTCTAGGTACTGAGCTTGATAGCTATATTGACTTGGTATTCACCGGAGTTAATAGACAGCAGTTTGACAGCCTTTGACAACCCCGTTTGACACCTTGTTGAGTGTAGAGTGCTCTGGCTTCAACATTGATTGAAAGGTGTGGATTCATCGTGATCGATACAAACAAGTAAGATGTCATACTACCTAAGGTGTAAACTGAGGTCAGACGTACATTAAAAAGACTTACCGTGC
>NC_134800.1:51794426-51796926 GCF_046742065.1 Oratosquilla oratoria
GAATGATAACGTGGTAACATATGGACACAAGGCCAAGAGAACGGAATGGTAACGTGGTAACATATGGACACAAGGCCATGAGAACGGAATGGTAACGTGGTAACATATGGACACAAGGCCATGAGAACGGAATGGTAACGTGGTAACAAAGGATTACAAAGGATTACAAAGGCGGAGCATGCCGACAGGAGACCTTTTGATCCATATCTAGGTCGGATGCGAAAAAAAATCATATTAATAATAAAATAATAAATAAAAACTATGATAATGTAAATAACAAATAAAATACATAAATAAATGCATAGGTATACTTAAATAATAAACAAACAGGTAAATAGTAAATAATAATAAATTGACATATAACTAATAATAAATGAAAATCAGACAGACAAATGATAACAAAACAAAAACAAATAATATAAGATAAATTATAATCATTACAGCATCTTACTTAGGTATTTATCTAAATGATTCTTAAAGCTTCGAACTGAACTACATTGCACTACCTATGCAGGAAGTTTATTCCATTCATTAACTACACGGTTGGCAAAGTTGTTTCTACCTACTTCCAAATTGAATCTATTTCCGGAGAGTTTGAGACCATTGTTTCTTGTCTGATTCTCATTCAATGTAAAAATTTGGTCACTTTTGATGTTGTCAATTCCCTTTAGAATTTTAAAGACCTGTATCAAGTCTTCTCTGAGTCTACGCTTTTTTAGGGAAAACAGATTCATATGTTTTAGTCGATTTTCGTATGATTTATTTTTGATATTTGGAATCAGTTTTGTGGCTCGCCGTTGTACTTTTTCCAGTCTGTCAATGTCTTTAATGAGATTCGGTGACCATACGGAAACAGCATATTCCAAATGTGGACGAACTAACGATTTATATAGCTTGTTAATGAGTGATGGACTTTTGAAATCAAAAGATCGCGCAATCAGTCCCAGAATCTTATTTGCTTTCTCAGAGGCTGAAATACACTGCTTGGATGATTTGAGGTCGTTACTGATAATTACGCCGAGATCTTTTTCATTATCCACTTTTGTTAACGAATTTCCAAATAACTTGTAATCGTACTTACTGTTATTTTTACCTATGTGCATTACCTTGCATTTACTTGTGTTAAATTTCATGAGCCACTTTTCAGACCATTGCTGTAATTTATCTAAATCTTCTTGAATATCTAATTGGTTTGAGTGATCATTTGCCACTCCGCACAGTTTTGTATCATCAGCAAATTTGGAAACAGTAGATTTTAATCCATGGTCTATATCATTTATATATACTATGAATAGAAGTGGCCCAAGAACGGAAACCCTGAGGAACTCCACTTGCAACACTTTTCCATCCAGAAGTTTTTCCATTGAAAACAACTCTCTGTTTTCGACCATTCAACCAATTACTAGTCCAACCTAATAGGCTACCACTTATTCCATGCAAAGCTAATTTAGTAAGTAGTCTTTCGTGTGGGACGGTATCAAAAGCTTTTGCAAAGTCTAGATATACTAAATCTATATTGTTTCTTTTGTCATAATTCGAGATAACTGTGTTGTAGAATTCGAGTAAGTTAGTCACGCAAGAACGTTTCCGTCTAAAACCATGCTGGCTATCATTTATCAAACGGTTACTTTCTAAATGATGTTCGATAGCATCTCTGATGATAGTTTCCATTATTTTTCCTACGATTGAAGTCAAACTTATAGGCCTATAGTTATTTGGTTTCTTTTTGTCACCTTTTTTGAATATGGGAGTAACGTTAGCTAGCTTCCATTCTCTTGGGACATCTCCGGATATGATGGATTTCTTGAAAATAATTTCTAATGGAACAACAATCTCATTTTTCATTTCCTTTAAGATTCTTGGATGCCAACCGTCAGGCCCTGGTGTTTTATTAACTTTGAGTTTGTCTATACACCTTTTAATTTTTTCTTTTGTTATATTTACCGTAGTGAGTAAGTTTACCCTAGACTTTTCACAGGTTTCAGTTTGGAATTCACCTTGAGGTGTTTCGTTTACGAATACCGAGCTAAAATAATTGTTTAAGATATTACACATTCCTTCATTTGAATATTCAAGTTGACCGTCAGCAGATAATAGTAGACCAATGTGATTCCTAACAACCTTTTTATCTCTAATGTAACTATAGAATTCTTTGGGATTCTCTTTGGATTTCTCAGCGATGTTCATTTCGTATTATCGTTTTCTTTTTCTTATTGTCTTTTTTAAATCTCTCTGTATTGATACATAACTTTCATAGTCATTAGATGCACCCGAGCACTTATATTTCTTATAAGCCTGTCTCTTTTTAGCAATACTTTTTTCAGTTTCTTTGTCGAGCCACTTTGGGCGAGCCTGATTTGGGGGACGTCTGTCCTTAAAAGGAATGTAAGTTTGAATCATCTTAGTGAGCGTATTTTGAAATATAGACATAAGGCCATGAGAATGGAATGATAACGTGGTAACATATGGACACAAGGCCATGAGAACGGAATGGTAACGT
>NC_134800.1:51821926-51826926 GCF_046742065.1 Oratosquilla oratoria
CACACGGTTCTTTAACCTGCTAGCCAAAGCCCAAGCCGGAACCGCCTCAGACTTTGTCATCAGAACTGCGGGACCCTTAAGGAGTCCCTAGGCTCCATTTGTTCCAGCCGCCTTCCTCTATCACTGACCGTGGTCGTCATTATCATATTATACGTGGGACATTCAGACACAATGGCCACCTTCCTTTACCCCCGACCCTGGTCACTCTTTCCTTTCGGTTTCTTCCATATGTGTAAAGAGTGTTTTATTCTTTTCGTTCTTAAGGTTGTCATCATTGACATTGTCACTACTTTATCATCTCGGTTATTGATAACATTTTTTAATATTGTGATAATATGGTGGTTGAAATACTAACACAAGTGTCATCCCCCTCCCCATCGAAACAGAATTGCTTCTGAGCGTTATAGGAAGTACATACTCAGCTGGAATACAGTCTTTATTGGTATGCATAATAACATCTTATTGTAGAGCATGTTATTTGATGGTGAAAAACCTACAAATAAATCATATCTTATTTATTGTACACACACACACACACACACACACACACACACACACACACACACACACACACACACACACACACACACACACACACACACACACACACACACACACACACACACACACACACGACTCGGTGGCACTGTTAGTAGAGTCCCCGACTGTCACTACGTTGGTCCGGGTTAGAATCCTGCCCAGGGCTGAAATAATTTCGGTATTGCTGCGCTTCGAGTCGTTACTCCAGCTCTCGTGGGCTGGAAGTTGGGTGTGTGTGTGTGTGTGTGTGTGTGTGTGTGTGTGTGTGTGTGTGTGGTGTGTGTTGTGTGTGTGTGTGTGTGTGTGTGTGCGTGTAAGGTCACAGCATAACCCATACATCGGTTATACGAACTTTGAGCTCTTTTCCGGGAAGGAAATAGCTCTCGATCACGAGTCCAGCACGTGATCCAAAGACACACACACACACACACACACACACACACACACACACACACACACACACACACACACACACACACACACACACACACACACACACACACACACACATATATATATATATATATATATATATATATATATATGTATATGTATGTATATATACATTATATATATATGTATATACATATATATATATATATATATATAAATATGTATATGTATATATACTTATATAGATATCTGAATAGAATCACCAGTGACGGTGTAGTCAATTGATTGACTACACCGTCACTGGTGATTATATTTAGGTATGACAACAACGAAAATCCATAAAGGAAACGTACCAGCTTAACCACGAAGTTACGCGAGATGTTAGTTCTCTGTAAAAACTAAGTGCGAACGATAGTTAGCAGTCGACTTAATTCCTCGGGAGTACGAGGGGTGATAAAAAATTAATGACAGTGATACAATATATTTTCACGGTACAGAGGTAAATCCAAATAGTGTCCTACATTCCTTCAAAGTACTCCCCTCCTGCCTCCATGCAACGTTCCATCCTCTTTCGCCACTTCATGAAGCACTCACGGTACTCAGAAGCCGATATACCTCGTAGCTCTGAATTGACTGCTCGCGCCAGATCTTGGATGCGATGAAACAGCTTCCCTGCGATCGCACCCTTGATCTTTGGAAGCAACCAAAAATCACAGGGAGCAAGGTCAGGCGAGTAGGGTGGGTGGGGGAGAAGTGTGATCCCCTGCTGCTCCAGGAACTGCACAGTGAGGCGAGCTTTGTGGGGGGCAGCATTGTCATGGTGCAGCAAAAGGCGCGATCGGCGACGGGTTGGTGCAGTCTTGGCCTGATATTCCAGGACTCGAGGAAGGACGTGATCAGTGTAGTACTGGGCTGTGATAGTACACTGTTGAGGCATTACATCCACACACATTGGTCCTTGTGAATTGAAGAAGATGATGAAAAGGCGCTTCCTGCTGCGAAATCCTTCCTTCAGAATCTGAGGTCGAGGTTCTTCATCACTCAACCACACCATGTTAGACTGCTTGTCTCTGGTGGTGAAGAAAGAAATCCAACACTCATCTCCGGTAGCTACATCTGAGAACCGTTTCGGACCATTTGGCTCGAATTCAGCCAGCCATAGACGACAAATCCGCACCCGTTCGCTCTTCTGCTCTTCCGTAAGCAAATGAGGTATCTATCGAGCACACTTCTTCCTCAGCCCTAAGTGTTCATGCACGATGTCATGTGCGCTCCCATAAATGACACCGAGCTCCAAGGATAAGAATCGAAGAGTAACAGTTGGATCTTCGTCAATGATGGCCCGCGCACGGACCGTCGTTGCTTCTTTCACGGATGTCCGAGGGCGGCCAGGACGATGATCATCTTCTAGCTGCAATTTTCCGGCTGCGAAAGCTCGAATCCAGCGGGAAACAGTTTCCAGTGATGGAGTAGACTCGGGAAAAACTTGCAACAATTCCTCTCTGATCTCCGTTGCTTTTTTCCCGAGTTTCCACCTTGTGAAGGTGTAGAATCTGCAGCCTTCTTTCGAAAAATCCATGTTTCCGGTTAGAGAGGCAAACCAACAATGACGCAATCGCACAGCGCAACGATAAAATGTAAGCTAGACAAACAGCGACCAGCTCAAACATGTAACAACAGGCAACACTTACTGCCCCTTGCTCCCCGCCCCCTCTCAGCTACGAGTCCGACTGTCATTACTTTCTGATCACCCCTAGTAGATTCATTCCTAGGTTGAAGAATTTTCGACATCGGATATCTAAGTGGTAAAGCGTTGGCTTCACATTCTCGTGAACCACGGTTCGAATCCGGGGACAGCAGTCGGAATATTTTGATTTTATAAACACACACACACACACACACACACACACACACACACACACACACACACACACACACACACACACACACACACACACATATATATATATATATATATATATATATATATATATATATGTGTGTGTGTGTGTGTGTGTGTGTGTGTGTGTGTGTGTGTGTGTGTGTGTGTATTTTGGAAGGAGGCCATTCTGAATACAGGCTTTGTTGAAGTATACAGCAGTAGTAGCATGGTTCAACTTGTAAGAAGTACTCTCGATATATATATATACATATATACATACATATATATAAATATATATATATATATATATATATATATATATATACGCACATATACACACACTCGGTGGCGCGGTTGGTAGAGTCCCGGAGTGTCACTACGGCGGTCCGGGTTCGAATCCTGCCCAGGGCTGAATTAATTTCAGTATCGCTGCGCTTTGAGTCGTTACTCCAACTCTCGTGGGCGGGGAGTTGGGTGTGTATGTGCGTGTAAGGTCACAGCATTACCCATACATCGGTCATACGAGCTCTGAGCTGTCTTCCGGGAGGGAAATAGCTGTCGATCATGAGTCCAACCCGTGATCCAAAGACCAAGGTGAATCACACACACACACACACACACACACACACACACACACACACACACACACACACACACACACACACACTATATATATATATATATATATATATATATATAAACATATAAAAAAATATTACACGTGTTGCCCAAAGCCTTTCAGTATTATCAACTTTCACTATTTTTCAACATTGGATAGCCAATATCAAACATTCATTAGTAAATAAAGAATGCATGGCTTCATTTCAGCCTTGATTACGTTCGAGCTTATTCACACTGTCGATCCATTTTAATCAACATTATCACTCGCTAGCTTTTATTTATTCATATTTCTTGCAGTTTTGTTCCTAGTATTGTTTTTTTTTTCTTTCATTTCAGTTTTATGTTTTCCTAGGATTCCTAATTCGGCGTCATCATAACACGTTATGTATTAACTCATTATACTCTACGATCTATTGGTGTCTTTTACAGTGCTTGTTTTGGCTGAATCCAGACAAATTCAATCAATTGAAGTCAAACTCAAGATTATTAGAGTATCGATCAATCAAATTTATCAAGACACCGTTTGTTTTAAGTTGATCCCTCAGCTGGATAAAAACGTGTGTTTTTTGACAGAACTAAATGTGCACAGAAACTTCTTGTGTCAAAGTGAGTAATGATTCACTAACAGTTTGCAGGAAGGCACAGTTTCACCGTTAATTATCCTCAGAGTTATAAGAGCAGTTATTTGTATACCCATTGAACTAACACCGAATATTGAATATAATATATTAAGTCCAATTAATCATTAAGCATACATTGGTACTGCCTTAGATACTGTAAAATGGTTCATGTTATAATGACCAGATATTCGAATCTCCATTCACCTAACACCGAATATTGAATGTATTTATACTAAGCCAAACCAAACATACATTGCTACTGCAGTGGATACTATAAAAGGTTTCATGTTATAATGACTTTATCAAACAGAATTATTAACATCACAAGCAGTTTACAATGATACATCACATGTAGGAATGCAGCTGTAGTTACTTTAGTGCCAACCAGTACTGAACTTAAGATAATTTATCTAATTACCCCTAGAAAACTTCCTTCGAATCTTAGGTTAAGAACTCTGATCTAGAGGCTTTGCACCATAAGGAGATTACTCAAATGACACCTAACTACCCTATTTGTCCTTAATGAATACTATTCAGATTCAGACTATTTCTTCCTAATGTCAATGGACTTCAGTGGCCAAACACCATCAATTACAATTATCACATCCTAAACATCACACTTCAGGGACAGACAGATGCCACTGAATAAGCCCATTAGACAAGAAACAATGGTCTCAATCTGTCCGGAAATAGATTCTATTTGGAAGTAGGTAGAAAACAACTTTGCCAGCCGTGTAGTTAATGAATGGAATAAACTTCCTGCACAGGTAGTGCAATGTAGTTCAGTTCGAAACTTTAAGAATCATTTAGATAAACACCTAAGCAAGATGCTGTAATGATTATAATTTATTTTATATTATTTGTTTTTGTTTTGTTATCATTTGTCTGTCTGATTTTCATTTATTATTAGTTATATGTCAATTTATTATTAATTACTATTTACC
>NC_134800.1:51841926-51846926 GCF_046742065.1 Oratosquilla oratoria
TAGTTATATAGGTCGACAGAGCGAGAATTCAAGTCACAGATCTGTACTTTGTCAGCAAAAACTAACGTTTCTGTCTTTTTTTTTTTTGTTAATTTTGCGTCGATCACAAGAGTTACAGGAGGTAAAGGAAATAATGAATAGATATTCAAGCGAAAGTATTTAGTGAAGGACCACTGACCTCTCATTCTTTGCACCATTCCCCGATAGCCTAATCTGGCTTAGTAAAGACGTTATCATTCTGGGCTTACACGGGGTCCACCAACGTCGACCGTTAAAGGTAAGAGTTTGTGTGAGTAAAAACGATTTACGTTAGATTATTCTGTTTTTTCAAATCTCGTCATCTCAAATTATTTTCCGTCATATATAGCAAAGCTGAATGACGAACTGAGAGATTGTACACCTATATGAATGGTCAACATACTTCTGAAAAGTTCTTATAGAAGTCTAGATTTTTGTAAACAAAGTCATATTCTAGTTACTCAAATGGAGGTTGGAGGTAGAATGTCGGAGGAAAAAATTCCCCAGTGTGATAACCCTTTAAGTTATATGAATGGTGCTATGTTAAGTGACTCACGTTTTAATGTCTGTGATTATGAATATCCTGGGATCAAATGCCCGCGCAGTTGGCGGGAGGCGTGTGGTGAAGTGTTA
Organism: Oratosquilla oratoria; assembly: GCF_046742065.1. NCBI lineage: Eukaryota > Metazoa > Arthropoda > Malacostraca > Stomatopoda > Squillidae > Oratosquilla > Oratosquilla oratoria. The sequence goes on from NC_134800.1 coordinate 51,842,578, forward strand.
CGGCGCCAAGAAAGGTGCTGACAGCAGACCAATCAAGCTTGTTGCTCCCTTATGGATAATTATCACTGATGACTTGGATTTCTTTTCTATTGTATTCATTCCTCTGAAAAAGGTCTATGATTCGAAACGTCTGGACTAGAATAAAACTCCTTAATCTAACCTCAGTGATTCATCATCACCCCACCACCAAGGCCTGTCCATATATATACAACGACAAACACACTTGGAAAAAATAGAGAAAGGGAGAGAAGGAGAGAGATAGATAGATAGAGAGACAAACAGATAGAGAGAGAGTGAAAGATAGATAGATAGATAGATAGAGAGAGAGAGAGAGAGAGAGAGAGAGAGAGAGAGAGAGAGAGAGAGAGAGAAGAGAGAAAAGAGAAGAAGAAGAAGAAGAAGAGAGAGAGAGAGAGAGAGAGAGAGAGAGAGAGAGAGAGAGAGAGAGAGAGAGAGAGAGAGAGAGAGAGAGAGAGAGAGAGAGAGAGAGAGAGAGAGAGAGAGAGAGAGAGAGAGAGAGAGAGAGAGAGAGAGAGAGAGAGAGAGAGAGAGGAGAAGAAGCGAAAAAGAGAGAGGGAGAGACAGAGAGAGAGAGACAGAGAGAGAAAGAGAAAGAGAGAGAGAGGGGAGGAAGAGAAAGAGAGAGAGATAGAGGCAGATAGAAGCAGAGGAACAGTCTTTGGCAAGTAGAAACAGGACAGACAGACAGGCAGGCAGGCAGTAGATAGACAGGTAAACACGGAGCATACAAACAGACAGACAGACGGACAGGTAACAAACAGACAAAGAGACAGGCAGATATCCAGAGAGACAGGTTTGCTAGTAAGGTTGATCGGCAGAAAAATTAAGAAGTTTGGGGGGAAAAAAGAGGGAAACAGGAAAATAAATGTTTTATCAAAAATAAAAAATAAACAGGGTAACCTCACTAGCAAGAGGGTATGGGAAAGGGAATTAATCAGTTTCGCTATTTTCACTTTTTAGATTTTTTTTTTCTAAGAAATGACAATTCGCTAAAAAAGAAAAAAAAGAAAAAAAAAAGTCACACAGAATTCATGGCTGGGGTATGTTGAGAGGCCCTATTGATAGTTGTTTGGTATGGGAAGGGCGACTGCATGGGAGCTTGCTAAGAGAACGCTTGGGCACTGACGCCAGCGTATGAGTTTATTAACACAGACGTTTGCTTCAAATTAATGATGATTGTGCGTTACTCGCCTTTTCTCATTTTCACTTTTTTTCTTTCTTTCTCGTTGTTTGTTTTAAGAAATCAATCTGTTTTAAGGAACTTATTTCTTTTTTCATGTAATTTGTCGGTAACAAATAATTAGCTTTATTTAATCTTCGTGAATATAAAATTGATACGTCACAAACGCGCCAAAATTGTCTTTCGTCCATTCCCTCCGATATCTCAAATGGACGAGGAAATTTTGAGGAAGATTGTCGACGAGCCATTACTACAATAAATTATGTCCTAAATAAGATTAAAATAGGTTGACTTATATTAAGTTAGGATGTAAACTAATTAGCCACTACTATACAAATAGATAAATAAATAAACAAATAAATAAATGAATAAATAAATATACATATAAATTGATCAACAAATAAATAAGAATAATAAAGCTATTATCATTTATTTTCAACGATTTGCCTGTTAAAATAATTTCACTAGAGAAAAAATATTTCTTTCAGGAGCAGAAATGGCGAGCTTGATTACCGCTGGAAAACCTATATTCATGAAGGAAAAGAGTGACAGCGAGGATTTGAAATAAAAGAGGAGGAAAAAAGAGGAGAAAACGAAGAGACTAGTAGGAAGAGTAGAGTAAAGAAGAGGAGGAAGGTGATGATAATATTGATGATGAAAAAGAATAAGAGGAGGAGGAGGTGGAGGAGGACGAGGAGGAGGAGGAGGAGGAGGAGGAGGAGGAGGAGGAAAAGAGGGGAGGACTGATGAAGCGGAAAGAGGACAGAATGGCGGAGGATGAAAGAGTGAAGGAAAAAGAGACGGGAGGAAAATGATTTTGTAATCTGTCTCTGATAATTGGGCGTTTCAGTCCTTGGTGACAATATAAAGCCAAAGAGTTAAAGTCAAACTGAGAATCGTACGGAAGACAGCAGAAATAAGAGTAGAAGTAAAAAGTTCTGAGCATTTTTTATTCATTTTTTTTTGAGTGACGACCAGTCGCCCTTCGAACAGAAGGAACGAAGAAGAGGAGAATGAGTAGAGAGTCTTATTGCTCTGATGTGTGTAATCGATGGACTGAGGAGAGAGAGAGAGAGAGAGAGAGAGAGAGAGAGAGAGAGAGAGAGAGAGAGAGAGAGAGAGAGAGAGAGAGAGAGAGAGAGAGAGAGAGAGAGAGAGAGCGCAGTAGCTACTAATACCACCTCTTCTATCTTCACAACGTCTACACCTATCATTTCTCCGATACTCTCCCTCCTTTTCTGCAGCCTTGTAATCTTCATCCTCCACTTTGTCTTCCTACTCCTCCTCCTCCTCCTCCTCCTCCTCCTCCTACTCCTCCTCCTACTCCTCCTCCTCCTCCTCCTCCTACACCTCTCCCTCCTCCTTCACTTCCTCCTCCTCCTTCCCCCCCTATCCTTCCCGTTCAACTTGTCTTTCTCCTGTTTCTCTGCATTCTACGAAATGTCACCACCACCTGAGTCTCATTATAATTACATTGATGATTAAGTTGCTGCTCCTACTATTGATGATGATAGAAGCAAAATCACAAATGATGGTGATGATAATGATGAGGAAGACGACGACGATGACGACGACGATGACGACGATGACGACGACGACGACGACGACGACGACGGCGACGATGATGATAATGATGCTGGTGATGATTATAATGATGATGATGATGATGATGATGATGATGATGATGATGATGATGATGATGATGATGATGATGATGATGATGATGATGATGATGATGATGAAAATGATGACGACTACGATAAAGATAACGATAATGATAACGATAACAATTATAATAATAGGGAATATATCTTACCAACCTTTCTATTAGTGCGGATAGTTACGCAATGAAAATTATAACTATAACGAAACCAACTATGATCACAACAAAAATAACAAGAAATGGTCACTAAAGAGGACATATGTGACGGTCTGGCCTAACCACCATAACGAATATCTGTCCTTTTCTTTATAAAAACCTCCATCTTGGAAATCATAATGAACAAATGTTCTAACTCTCTTCTCGAACTCTCCTTCCCGCCCTCAACACATACTCTATGACGTCATGTCGCTTACAAACCCTTGTTCTTTCTTAGCAAAATCTTATGCTTCATCTTCTTTTCCTGGTCCCATACACAGACCATTTCCCATTGTTCTCATTTCATTTGTGTCCAATTTCCTCTTTCTTATTTTCCATTCTCTTCCTAACATACTATTTCTTCCTCTCCTCTTCATCCTTTTCTCCCTTAAACTATACCTTCATCCCCACTTCTGCCTCCAACTCTTCAGCCTCATTCTCAAAGAACCTACCCTGTTGACATCTGTCCGTCATGTCTTTCGAGAAACTAAAAATATCATGTCCCTCTTATCTAAATGGATTCTTCTGTCCTCATTTATCTCAGGACTGAGAAAACGTATCAATGTGTAGGGTACAACACCGTAAACGGAATAAAATAATCCAATATAAGCAAGTACAAAACAGTACTGAAAAAATTAAACGTATTACAGTTTATGTTTGCTACATTCCAGCTTCAACAGACTTTCCATAGCAATGTACTATTTCATTCCTGGTCAGCACCAAAGCAGTTTCAAATTCCAAACACGATTAGAAATACCTCACTTGATCTCTGGTATCTTAATCTGGTGATTCACCTGACTGGTAGCATCCAACGGATGACCACCCAAGACTATACGATATGGGACAGTCCAGCAACATACTACTCAACCAAATTCTCAAAAATCAATGTGAATTGCCATTCACATTCCTCTTTCATGATCAAAACCTAGAACTCTATCTAGAAACCAGTGTCTACTAAACTAGATACTGTGTTTGGCTCATGTCACTAAACTTGTACTTTTCGAATTCCTGCTGATTATCTTTATAAGTCATTCAGAAATTCCATTTTCGATTGTAGTTTTCTTCAGTTATTCTTCAGGTTGATTGATGCAAAACATAGGTGGCAATGAATCTTACAAGAGTGTGTATCAAGACAGGAAAGACAAAACAGTATCAACTAATCAATAAAACGAACATTCATTGCCACATCACAAGGACGGTTGTGATAAAGTAGACCACAAGATTAATACATTTACATATATTCATATTCATGTACATATATATACATGCACATGTACATACACATAAATA
>NC_134800.1:51854426-51856926 GCF_046742065.1 Oratosquilla oratoria
ATAGAATATGTAAATAAGTAGCAGAGGAAGAAAAAGAAGAAGAAAAACAACAACAACAACAAGGAGGAGGAGGAGGAGAAGAAGACAAAGAAGAAGAAGAATAAGAAGATGAAGATGAAGAAGAAGAAGAAGAAGAAGAAGAAGAGGAAGAAAAGGAAGAAGAAGAAGAAGAAGAAGAAGAAGAAGAAGAAGAAGAAGAAGAAGAAGAAGAAGAAGAAGAAGAAGAAGAAGAAGAAGAAGAAGAAGAAGAAGAAAAAGAAGAAGAAGAAGAAGAAAAAAAAGAAGAAAAAGACGATGATGATAATGATGAAAGAGGAGGAGGAGGATAAAAAAATAAAAGAAGTAGAAGAAAAGGAAAAAGAAGAAGAAAAGGAAAAAGAAGAAGAATAAGAAGAAGAAGAAGAAGAAGAAGAAGAAGAAGAACAACAACAACAACAACAACAACAAAGGGAAGAAGAAGAAGAAAAGGAAAAAAGAAGAAGAAGAAAATTAAGAAGAAGAAGAAGAAGAAGAAGAAGAAGAAGAAGAAGAAGAAGAAGAAGAAGAAGAAGAAGAAGAAGAAGAAGAAGAAGAAGAAGATGAAGAAGAAGAAGAAAAAGAAGAGGAAGAACAACAACAACAACAACAACATTAACAACAACAACAACAACAACAACAACAACAACAACAACAACAACAACAACAACAACAACAACAAGGGACAGTAAAGTCAAGAGGCTTTCCTCTGCTCATCTCAGGACACCTGCTCTTAGTCGCCGTTTCCAGAAGGACACACTTTCTCATTCTCTTTCTCTTCTTATTCTTAACTGGAGTGCCGACGAGGCGCTAAGAACGGCCTCTGTCTGATTTGAGTCAAGACTGGTTCGTTGATGGTCAAGTTGGAAAATAAAGATGTAGGATAGAAAGAAAAAAGAAGTGGAAAAGGTGGTAAACAGACATAAAAAAAGATCCATATCTCCTACAGCGTTGATGAATAAAACTGTAGTCAGAGATGAAATCAAATTTTGGGTTTAATTCTTGGCAGTGGTCATAGTTGAAGTTTATTTGAACATTGAATGGCATAGTTTTCTTCAGTTCATTAAAATTGATTAATGATAAACACATTGAAATGTATGGCAAGAAATCTTCTTAATCTTGGCAAAGGGACTACTGTCTTTCAATTCTATTCAGCTGGAGGAAAAGATTTACGAAAAGTATCAATCACTCTTTATTTCGAATTTTATCATACCAGGCACTTCCCAGCCCAGGACCTTTGCCATTTCGTAGAAACTGAGAAATTCCGATAATACGAGAAAATTCCGCTTAAACTGCGAAAAACAAGCACCAAATTGGAGTTTCGCGTGCTAATCACTGACTGGGAAATCATTCCTGTTAACGATGCCCCATGACGACACATTTGAACGGCCGCTGATTGGCTGATGACGGATTGAACACTGCGTTGGCTGACGTACGATGTTTGGGGGATTTTCTTTTGTAATTAAGTTTATGGTGGACAATAGCACCAATCAAGCCCTGAGTTTGTACTGCTTCTCAATGCTGCCCTTTGGCGTAGGTACTACCTGACACGTTACATTTATTTGTTTAGTATTGTTTGTTCTTTCTTGATTTTGTTTTTCTTTAAATAACTTTTATTGTAAGCTATCTTCTGTTCTTCCCATTTTTTGTGATAAATGTTTTCCATGACAACAATTAATTTGTTCTTTTTTACCTGTATTATCCGACCTTTTACTCATAATCTAACATGTAAAAAAGTATTTACGATTTTTCAAAGTCCCACTAGGATACAAAAACGACAATAGATATTTCAGTATTGAAGTTTCAATACTATTGCTCTCTGGTAAGACTAAGACAATATGTTTACCCATATTTTCATTCAAAATAAAGAAATGAAATCATGTCTTAACGAAACGTTTTGAAAATATTTAGTTAAACGGGTTGACGACTCTAACTAAACAACTGACTAGCTGGGAATGCCTTCTCTATATTTCTGTCACGGTCACTGTACAGTATATGAGAATAGAAAATTAAACAAGCTGATTCTGACTAACGCTAAATAGTCCAATTCATCTTGAGGGAGACACTGGATCTAAATAAGTTTTATGCAAGGTGACCACAATGTTTGAATGATATAAAACACGTTTTTTTATTGTATTTTTTAGATATAATTAATGTGTTTTTTCAGAATTATGTGTGAAAAATAACATCACTGAAATGACCACCATTTTCTTGGTCACAAACATAGGTTTCAGGTACTAAACGTCGTCTCTAATGTTCACCTGAACTTCTTTAATTGTTCTATGTTTATTTACCTTCTTTCTGTTTTAACGTTCTCCTTAAGTTCTTGAATTGTTCTACGTAAACCCGTTCTTTTAAGTTGCCTCACAAAAAGAATTCTGGTGCCATCAAATCAGGCGAACACAGAGGCCAAATAAATTCAGCATTTTTTTTTTCTTTTTTCTTTTTTTTTTAATTCGTTCCCCGATCTGACGTCACTGGACTT
>NC_134800.1:51869426-51881926 GCF_046742065.1 Oratosquilla oratoria
ATATCTAAGGGAGCATTAATAATGTACCCGACACTCTTACATGCATTAATTTTTTGTTTTGTTTTTGTTTTCCAGTTTCGCAGATTTTTTCTCTATTTTTTTAACAAACGAATACTGACAGGATGTTGTTAATAAGGAAAAAGGTACGCGTAAACAAAAGCTTGGTACTCTAAATGGAGGTGGAAGCAGACAGCTGCTAATGAGAACTCCGGCTTCCAAACAATAGCGAATCGGTTTGCGTGTGCGTGTGCGTGTCCCCGCGCGCGTATAGTGTGTACGAGTGTCTGTTTGTGTGTGTGTGTGATTCATCACGATCGTGATACACCAGCATGCTCTTGGATCACTGTTAGATTCCTGATCGACAGCTATTTCTCTCCCAGAAGAGAGCTTAGAGCTCATAATTATGACCGATCTAAGGGTAATACTGTGACCTTACACGCACACACACACACAATTCCCCGCCGTCTGTGTGTGTGTGTGTGTGTGTATGTGTGTGTGTGTGTGTGTGTGTGTGTGTGTGTGTGTGTGTGGGTGTGTGTGTGTGTGTGTGTGTGTGTGTGTGTGTGCGTGTGTGTGTGTGTGTGTGTGTGTGTGTGTGTGTGTGTGTGTGTGTGTGTGTGTGTGTGTGTGTGTGTGTGTGTGTGTGCGCGTGCGTGTGTGTGTGTGTGTGTGTGAAATTCTGTGTATGAAATTCCACCCAGCCGCGTATACATTTATAAAGCATATTATACTCATTCCCTCTGATCATCATTATCTTCATTATGGTAATCATAAACATTCGTAAGAGATAGCTTGTCTACGAGTTTTTTTAAATAAATCTTAATGATAAAATGATGATTGTCAAGAATAATGATGATGTTAATGAGAAGAAGGAAGGTTAGGAAGGAGATCAAATGAGAAGGTTAAAAAGGAAGGATAATGATGACAAGGATGATGATTATTATAATGACGACAATAATGATAATGATCATGATGACTATATTATGAAGGGTAACTGTGACAACGACGATGACGATGACGATGACGATGACGATGACGATGACGATGACGATGACGATGACGATGACGATGATGATGACGATGACGATGACGATGACGAAGACGATGATGATAAAGATGACGATGACGAAGGCGTGACGATGACGATGACGATAAAGATGATGATGACGAAGGCGTGACGATAACGATGACAATGACGATAACGATAAAGATGACGATGGTAGGGACGATGCTGCCTATTTAATAACCCTTCACCGTCCATCGACGAGAATGATGACACTATTTGAGGCACGAAAGCCCGATTGGTTTTGGTTTTAATAACGCTGGAAACTTTACAGCTTATACAACTTAATTCACGTATGATTTGCATATGAGTTTTGCTGAATGAATATAAATTCCCCCCCCCCTCCCCCGACCAAATCAGCGCTATTTCAATCAGATCCAAAAGAGTTTGGACGCTGGAGTTGGTGATAGTGACGATAATGATGATGACGGCGAGGCTGATGGTGATGGTAATGATGATAGTGATGGTAATAATGGTGATAGTAATGGTGATGGTGATAGTAATGATGATGGTGACGATAATGATGACGAAGGCGAGGCTGATAGTGATGGTAATGATGATGATGACGGCGAAGCTGATGGTGATGGTAATGATGATGGTGATAGTAATGATGATGGTGATAGTAATGATGATGGGGATAGTAATGATGATGGTGACGATAATGATGATGACGGCGAGGCTTATGGTGATGATAATGATGATGGTGATAGTAATGATGATGATGGTGACGATAATGACGGCGAGGGTGATGGTGATGATAATGATGATGGTGATAGTAATGATGATTGTGATAGTAATGATGATGGTAACGATAATGATGATGACGGCGAGGCTGATGGAGATGATAATGATGATGGTAATAGTAATGATGTTGACGGTGACGATAATGACGGCGAGGGTGATGGTGATGATAATGATGATGGTGATAATAATGATGATGGTGATAGTAATGACGATGGTGACAATAATGATGATGACGGCGAGGCTGATGGTGATGGTAATAATGATGGTGATAGTAATGATGATGATGGTGACGATAATGATAATGATGATGACGGCGAGGGTGATAGTGATGATAAAGATGATGGTGATATTAATGATGATGGTGACGATAATGATGATGAAGGCGAGGCTGATAGTGATGGTAATGATGATGATGACGGCGAGGCTGATGGTGATAGTAATGATGACGGTGATAGTAATGATGATGATGACGATAATGATGATGACGGCGAGGCTGATAGTGATGATAATGATGATGGTGATGGTAATGATGATGGTGACGATAATGATGATGACAACGAGGCTGATGGTGATGGTGATGATGATGATAACGATAATGATCATGATGATGACGGCGAGGGTGATGGTGATGATGATAATGATCATGATGATGGTAATGATGATGGTGATAGTAATGGTGATGGTGATGATGATGAGGCTAAGTAGCAAAAAGATTGGGAGAAAAGAAAGGAGAAAAAATAAAGATATTGAAAAGGATTATGAAAGGAGATTTGACAAGCAAGAAGAGAGAGGGCAAAAGAGAAAGGCATGAGAGAGAAAGATGAAGAAAGAGAAGAGAGAGAGATTTGACAAGCAAGAAGAGAGAGGGGAAAAGAGAAAGGCATGAGAGAGAAAGATGAAGAAAGAGAAGAGAGAGAAAAAGATGAAGAAAGAGAAGAGAGAGAAAAAGATGAAGAAAGAGAAGAGAAGAAGATGAAGAGACGAATAATGTTATCAACCTTGGTGAGAACAGAAATTAGCGTTTTATTCCCTTCATTCGAAAGGCGAAATTTATAGATTTATTATGAATATACTAAACGATTTTGTTCACCTAAGGGTCGAACATCATACTGAAGAACTTCTGTATAACGACAATTTTATTCATTTTTTATTTCTTATTTTATCTATCATATACATATACATATACATATACATATACATATACATATACATATACATATACATATACATATACATATACATATACATATGCATATACATATGCATATACATATGCATATACACATACATATATATATACATATACATATGCATATACATATACATATACATATACATATGCATATACATATACATAAACATATACATATACATGTGTTTTGGAATATTTCAATAAGCATATCCAAACATTTCCTTCCTTTTTAGATAACACAGAAGATGTCCAACTTAAATACACACAACATAAACGTTTCAACTTACATTAAATGTCACATTCAACTTGGTTTTTGTTGAAATTTATCCAAACTCCAACATTTAACACACCTGAAAAGAGACAAAAGAGATTTAGTACGTCAACATGAGATATTGAAGTTTTTTATGTTTGTATACAACACTTACCTTATATAAGATGTATATTAAACATATGTAAATTTATTATCAATCTACGAATTTAGGTTTTATTTATATTCTTACTCAGATGTTTCGGACCACATTCAGGCCGTGTCCACACTAGCGGACACACCGGCGGTACTGCATAGGCAGTGTGAACACCTCCATTGACTTACATTGTAATTGATCCGCAATTGTGAACAGGGCCTTAATGTCTCCCCCGGCTACATGTGAACCGCGGTGTAGGCAAAGGTTGAGAAGCTCAAGTCGGAGGCTGAGTGTGAAATCTTAAAATGTCTTATAGACCCCCGGGTGAACAGATAGAAGTGAGTGGGGATGGAGACGTATCGGGTAAGGTTTTAGACAAGAAACCTTAATTAATTTGAGCTGTTTGTGTACGAGTTTTACTGTGGAGGGCTTAGGCTCTTGGGTTGTTTCTGGGTTGAGGCTCTACGTTGTGGTGTTTGGGGTAAAAATGGAGTTTAAGAGGCTCTGAATGGGGTTTATTTGAGGGTGTTCAGGAAAGAGTAATTAAGGATTGGACTATAGTGAAATGGGACAACGATAGTGATTTAAGGGTTAATATTCAACATGGAGACTTGGGGACTCAGAAACAAGGGTTAGGAATGAGAGCTTTAAGTGGGGAACAGAGAATAAGAGGCTTAAAGTGTAAAGTTTAACATTAAGGGGCTTAACCCGTTCATGAACGTTACCGAATGACATATTTAACTACAGATAGACCTTTTCAGTGCTAATGAAACCCTGTACTTTTATTCTAGTTGCCACTAAATTATTTTATTCAACTGAGGGAAACTCTTCAAGCAACAAAAGGATTAAAAAGTTATATCGATTGAAAAGCTATATCATATACCTATTATTACTTCAGCCACGTCATTCTGTTCAAATTAAGGAATCTCTTGCTATTCAAGAGTGTTATACTGTAGGGCGATACGGAAGACTTAATAGAATGAGAATCGGAGTCTTGGGGGTGCTGGTGAGGGGAGATGTACAAGGGGCTTTAGTATTGGCAAGGGACCATTGTTAGCCTGAACTTTGGTATGGTTTCCGTATTAGGGCTTGCGGTAGTAGGCTACGCTGAGCCCCTTCAAGCCGGACCCGAATGAGCCTCAAAAAAAAAAAAAAAAAAAAAAAAACAAAAAAAAAAAAAAAAAAAAAAAAACATTGAGCAGGAACCTTTGGTTTAAGGAATCTTAACCAACTCAGTCTAGGTTTACAGGAAGGTGGAAGAGGAAGAAATAAACTCTGGGTGGGTAAATTAACCACATCTAAGCCAGAATCAAGGCAATGAAGTACCACATGAGAATGAATTGCCATGGGCAAAGTTCAGGTGTGTGTGTGTGTGTGTGTGTGTGTGTGTGTGTGTGTGTGTGTGTGTGTGTGTGTGTGTGTGTGTGTGTGTGTGTGTGTGTGTGTGTGTGTGTGTGTGTGTGTGTGCGTGTGTGTATTTACCTAGTTTTACCTAGTTGTATTTTACAGGACGAGGGCTATTCTCTTAGTGACCTGTATTCGTATCTCTCCACATCCAGTTTGTTCTTAAAATCGTGTATAGTTCTGGCATTCATTGTTTCTCTGTTCAGTTTGTTCCAGACATCGATCCCTCTATATGGGAAGCTATTCTTTTTTTTCAGGTCTCTTCTGTAACTGTCTTTCTTTAGTTTCTTTTCGTGTCCTCTTGTTTCTCTTGTGTACCACTTTAATAAGTCTTCTCTATCGAGAACTTCCATCCCTTTCATAATTCTGAAAATAGTCAACAAATCGCCTCTTTCTCTTCTCTGTTCTAGTGTTGACAACTGTAATTTCTCCAATCTTTGTTCATATGTCAGATTTGACAGTGTGGGTGCCATTTTTATCGCTGCTCTTTGGATTCTTTCTAATTTTCTTATGTTCTTTTTTCTGTGCTAGGTGCCCACATTGATACAGCATATTCTAATTTCGGTCTTATCAGTGTAACAATTATTTCTTTTAACCATCTCCTCATCTATGTAGTCGAAGGCCACTTTCATTGATCTTAATAAGTTGTAAGTCTCTCCAAATAATTTATTTACATGTTTGTCAGGTGTCAATTCACTTGAGATGATTACTCCTAGGTCCCTCTCTGACTTTACTTTTTTTACTTCTTTGTTTCCAACTTTATATTGTCCCTAAACTCTATTTTGACTTTTTCCAAATCCCATTATACTACATTTTTTGATGTTGAAGTTCATCTCATATCTGTGTGTGTGTGTGTGTGTGTGTGTGTGTGTGTGTGTGTGTGTGTGTGTGTGTGTGTGTGTGTGTGTGTGTGTGTGTGTGTGTGAGTGTGTGTGTGTGTGTGTGTGTGTGTGTGTGTGTGTGTGTGTGTGTGTGTGTGTGTGTGATTGTGTGTGTGGTGTGTGTGTGTGTGTGTGTGTGTGTGTGTGTGTGTGTGTGTGTGTGTGTGTGTGTGTGTGTGTGTGTGTGTGTGTGTGTGTGTGTGTGTGTGTGTGTGTGTGTGTGTGTGAGAGAGAGGGGGGGGACGGGAGGATCTTACAAATGAGTAAGCGACTAGGGACAGAAAGGAAATGGGGTAAAAGGAGAAGAATTTGTCGGGTGGATAACATACTGGTGGAGGGTGGGGGACTAGGAGATTTAGGTGGATGAGGGATGGGGAAGGCTAGGGGGGATATTCCCTAGTGGTTGGCAATGTCATGTGCCCCCTTCTTCACTTTTGTTGTCATTCTTTCGACCCCCTATAAATTCCTGCGTGGGTCGTCACACCGGTGTTTGGGAGAATCTTCACACAGACGCGAGCTCCCGAAGCTGTTGACGGGCTCGTAGAGTCTGTCGTTCGGTAGAATAATAGACCCCGAGAGGGCAGAGGCCAGGAGGGAATGATTAAGAAAATAAGGAGATAAGTGAGTAGTTAAAATCCAGGGGAGAAGGGATCTGTATTTTTTTTTCTTTTCGTATTTATCTACTTACTTGTTTATGCATTCTTTTGAGTTACAGGATGAATCATTTGTTTGTGATCATATCATTATAATCATTTGAAGTTGTTTTATGTTATTATTTATTTTTTCCTTTGTATGATCTTTACCACTGTCACAATCGTTCATGCTGGAAGAATCTTGGTCTCGTTACTGCGCGGGGAGGCACAGAAAAAGGCTCTGGATTAGAGACAAGCGTAAATAGTGAGAGGCCTGGCGACAGAACGGACAGAAGAAGGAAGAAAAGACGAAGACTTGTGTTCTCATAACCCCCCCCCCCACCGTCCCACCTTTGTCACCTGCTGAAGACGTAAACGCGACTCAAGGTGAGCTGTAGCTAAACAAAAGACTATCAAATGTAAACATTTGCCATCTTATTTTCTCCGCATGAAAGGCGCGAGCTGAGCTCTTCTTTGTCGTGTCCCTCTGGGAATAAAAGGCATTTTTGGCTCCCTCCCGCGAGTTACACTCGCCCTACACCCGCCTGTAACCTCACGTCCCTAGCCCAACACCCTTTCTCTGTCTCCATCCACAACCCCAGCCTCGACCTAATTCTTTCATTTAGAGTTCGCTCTCGCTCCGGTGATTTGTCTATCTACCTACCTACCTACCTATCTACCCATCCATCGGTCTATCTATCTATCTATCTATCTATCTATCTATCTATCTATCTATATACATATATATATATATATATATATATATATATATATATATATACATACACCATATACGAATTTGAGAACAATTTAGATACTGCAAGATACAGAGACGGGACCCCACGAGCATAGCTCCCCTTCCCGTAAGATACAACTAGGTATATATATATATACATGTATATATATATATATACAGTATACATATATATATACGCGCACACACACGCACACACACACACACACAGATATAAATATATATATATATATATATACATATATATATACATATATATATATATATACGCGCACACACACACACACACACACACACACACACACACACACACACACACACACACACACACACATATATATATATATATATATATATATATATATATATACATAAACATATACATATAGGTATGTATACGTGTGTATATATATAAATGAATGCATATATATTTTGATTGTATGTCTTCCTCCTACGGCCGCAAGTTTGGCAGTGGCTGAGTGGAGCTCGGCATGGTGATATGTTTGCATCCAGGAAGATTTTTCAACTTGTTCATATTGTGATAGATTTATCAACAAAAGCGAATAAATAAATTCCCTTCTAATACTCAACCCAAAGAAAAAAACATGACTCCTCTCGCCTCACGCAAATATGCATCCATTTCCTCCTTTCCATCTACACCACAGACACGCGGCATTTGGAGCCGATTGCAACCAGTAATACTGTTTTTTTTTATAACTTGTTTAAACTATTATCGCTTGATTTATTTGGTAAATACTTGGGAGAAAAAACGTCTCACGTTCGCTTCATAGCAAGCGTTCGATCGGTATCGAAAAATGTCAAATTTTCTTTCAACAATGAATACTCTGGCAAGTGTGAGCAATCTGTCGGGATGTAGTGCCTATGATGGTAAACAAATTTGGTAAATCTGGTTGAAAGGATTGTCAAGAGAGCCAGTTTGGTTGTGTGTATGTGTGTGTGTGTGTGTGTGTGTGTGTGTGTGTGTGTGTGTGTGTGTGTGTGTGTGTGTGTGTGTGTGTGTGTGTGTGTGTGTGTGTGTGCGTGCGTGTGTGTGTGTGCGTGTGTGTGTATGTGTGTGTGTGTGTGTGTGTGTGTGTGTGTGTGTGTGTGTGTGTGTGTGTGTGTGTGTGTGTGTGTGTGTGTGTGTGTGTGTGTGTGTGTGTGTGTGTGTGTGTGTGTGTGTGTGCGCGCGCTTGCTTGCGTGTATGTGTATGTGCTTCAAACCACGCACCAAACACAATGCATATAAAAAGACTCATAAACACAATAAAACACTAATGTCCAATATCTTCTTTCAACAAATGTCCGTTTTCTAAACCGACACACCAAAAACATTCTCTGTTTAGCCTGTCATGTGGGTGACACACCATAAAGATTTTGTTCTGGTTAATGTGAAAATATGTCATTTATGTGGCGCGTGGTAGCAGATTGTTGGGAATAAACAGCCACGCTAGGTCACACATGCGCGTACACGCACGCACGCGCACACACACGCGCGCACATACACACACACACACACACACACACACACACACACACACACACACACACACACACACACACACACACACACACACACACACACACACACACACACACACACACAATGACGTTGGGTCCCTAGTTGTTTAACAAAGTCATCATCCCTTTGGCTCTGCTTGTGAAGGTTTCTTGGCATCAAGAATGAGTTAATGTGAGGGATTCGGAAACTCTGTAGTCTGGTTCATCACCTTAACATCCTCCTTCTCCTTCTCCTCCTCCTCCTCCTCTTCCTCCTCATTCTCTTCCTCTTCCTCCTCCTCCTCTTCCTTCGCCTACCATTCCTCCTCCTCCAACTCCTCCTTCGCCTCTTCCCCCCACTCCTTCCGCTCTTCCTTGTCTTTTTCCTCTTCCTCCTACTCCCTCCTGCTTCTTCTCTTGTTCTTCCTCCTCCTCCCAAACCTCCTCCTCTCGCTCCACTTCCTCCTCCTCCTCCTCCTCCTCCTCCTCCTTCTCCTCCTCCCCCCTCTTCCTCCTCCACTTCCTCCTCCTCCTCCTCCTCCTCCTCCTCCTCCTCCTTCTCCTCCTCCTCCTCCTCCTTATCTTTCTCTTTCTTCTTCTCTCCCTTCTCTTCCTCCTCTTTCTCCTTCTCATTGTCTTTCTCATTGTCCTCCTCCTCCTTTTCTTCCTTCTTACTTTCTTCTTCCCCCACTGCATCTTCCTCCTTCCTCTTCCTCTTTCTCCTCCTTGTCCTTCCCGTCCCCCTTCTCCATACATCTTTCTTTTCTTCTTCTACTTCTTTTTTTTTATTCTCCTTCTTTTCCCACTCTTTTCTATCTGGTTCTTGACAGTCTTGTCCTCTTTTTTCTCCTCTTTTCTTAATCTACATTTTCTCTCCTTTCCACCATCCCTTTTCTCTTCTAGTCTTACTATTTCTCTTTTATGTCTTCCACTTTTTTTATTATTATTTTTCTCTGCAAAATTTACGCCTTTCTTTCTTTTTCCTCTTTCGTCTTCCCTTTCTCCCCTTCTTCATTATTTCTTTTTTTTATTTAGGTCTCTCTCCTTCTTCTTCTCCTCCTCCTCCTCTTTCTCTTCCTCCTCTCTTTTTCATCCTCTGCAAAATATACGCTTCTCTTCCTCCTCTTTCGTCTTCTCCTTCCCTTCTTCATTATTTTTTTTTTTATTTAGGTCTCTCTCCTTCTTGTTCTCCTCCTCCTCTTCCTCCTCTTCCTCTTCCTCCTCTTCCTCTTTCTCCTCTCTTTTTCATCCTCTGCAAAATTTACGCTTGTCTTCCTCCTCTTTCACCTTCTCCTTCTTCAATTTTTCTTCATCGACAACACTTTGGTCTCCTTCCTGTCCTCCTCTTTCTCTTTTCTTTTCCATCCTTTCTTTCTTGTCTTCAACTCCCTTCCTTCATTTTTCTCATCATATTCATTCCTACTCTTCTACCTCTTATTTGTTATTCTCTTTCTTTTCCCACTCTATTCTAGCTGCTTCTTGACATTTTCGTCCTCTTTTTTCTCCTCTTTTCTTACTCTACATTTTCTCTCCTTTCCACCATCCCTTTTCTCTTCTAGTCTTACTATTTCTCTTTTATGTCTTCCACTTTTTTTTTTATTATTTTTCTCTCCCCTCTTCCTTCCCCCTTTGTACACTTTTATTCCTTGTCCTTATGTTCTTTTAAGCCTTTATCCTCAGATAACATGATGAAAAAAAGGACATACTTTGAAATCTAAAAATCTAGTATCTAATTTTTCTATAGCAAGGGCTAGCATGAAGAATATGAAAGCATTTCAGTGTCTCTCATGACTACAGAGGAAAAAACTATACATAGGTATAAGTGTTTTATAAAGTACATTACCATATCCGGTTTTTCGTATCTACACAACAAGTGGCTGGCATGAATGAGTTGAATGGGTTAAGCAGTATTTAACCCATTAAACTCCGATGACAAGATTCCTTGTCATTTGGTCAAATAAAACAAAAAATCATAAACACCAAAATGTTTGATCAAACACCAGAAAAATATGACGTCGGTCCTCGCTTCGCTCGCGAGCGAGGCGAGGACCGACGTCATATTTTTCTGGTGTTTGATCAAACATTTTGGTGTTTTATGATTTTTTGTTTTATTTGACCAAATGACAAGACATCTTGTCATCGGAGTTTAATGGGTTAATGTCTTACTTCGCCTCCTTTCTCCTTTCTAGGTATCTCAATTCTATCTTCGATGTTCTCTCCCTTGACCAATAGCTTCTGCTCATTCCACAGCGAAGGTAGGAACTGAACTGAGTTGGTTAGCATTAGTCGTGTTATAAGGTGGCTAATGCTTCTGACGCCAAGCCACGCCACCAAGCTCAGACTTGGCGGGAAAATCACAGCCGCGCGTTTGGTATAAACGCTTTGTTCTCACCTTTAATAATACATTGGACATACAGTATAAATACATAATCAATATACAATAACAAACATACAATATTACAAGGAATGCTCAATGCTAGAATTACAGTCGAATAAGTGAACAAAAAACAAAATATTACTGATTTAATCTAGATTGTTTCGACATTAAAAAGTCATCGACTCACTAGATTAAAATTGTCATGAATTGGACAGAATGATACATGCTATGTGACTCACTCCACTGGTCAATAATTAATTATTCAAATTAACAAGAATTAAACCCTGTCATATACCAACAAAATCGTATAATATTCTAGAAGCCTAATAGAGAGTTCATAGCGGGAACTAGATCTTTATCATTTTTCTTATAAAACAAAGACGCATGTAAAGAAAGGTCTGCCAGGAAATGCCAGCCAGACAATAAACATGTTGGCTGTTCTGTTGCCAATTAGAAAAAAAAAAGTGTTCTTGAGGTTTTCAAATTATTTCGTACATATAGCTTCATCTGGCATTTCTTCTAACAAGGCAGTCACCACTTGAGAATTCATATTTCTGAACGAAAATTAAAGGATTCGGTTAAACTGAATTCTGTTATTTGTAGTCACATACTATTGGTGAGGCTCATGAAGAACAAGCTCTCCTGATGTTTTCTAAGGTTAGGTGCTAGAAATTACTACGATAAAAACTTAATGCATTAAAAAAAACTCTTGATCTCCCAACTTCTTGTTTTTTCTTTAAATTTTAATTTACCTCTACGACAACCGATCCTGAAATACATGCATACATCCATGTGTGTGTGTGTGTGTGTGTGTGTGTGTGTGTGTGTGTGTGTGTGTGTGTGTGTGTGTGTGTGTGTGTGTGTGTGTGTGTGTGTGTGTGTGTGTGTGTGTGTGTGTGTGTGTGTGTGTGTGTGCGCGTGCGTATGTGTGTGTGTGTGATTCACCATGGTCTTGGATCACGTGCTGGACTCATGATCGACAGCTATTTCCTTCCCGTAAGAGAGCTCAGAACTCATATATGACCGATCTATGGATAATGCTGTGACCTTACACGCACACACACTGCCATAGTGGCAGCTGGGAACTCTACCAACTGCGCCACGAGTTGTGTGTGTATGTGTGTGTGTGTGTGTGTGTGTGTGTGTGTGTGTGTGTGTGTGTGTGTGTGTGTGTGTGTGTGTGTGTGTGTGTGTGTGTGCGTGTGTGTGTGTGTGTATGTGTGTGTGTGTGTGTGTGTGTGTGTGTGTGTGTGTGTGTGTGTGTGTGTGTGTGTGTGTGTGTGTGTGTGTGTGTGTGTGTGTGTGTGTGTGTGTGTGTGTGTGTGTGTGTGTGTGTGTGCGTGCGTGTGAGTGTGTGTGCGTGCGCGTGTATGTACGTGCGTGTACGTCCGTACATGTGCATGATATTGTTACATTATGCCTGACTCGCACACGCGCATTAAGCGTGAGTTCGTTTCATCACCAACAACATAAATCTAAAAGTTTGTATTTTCACAATAATTTTAACAACATTTTTCAAATTGTCCCATTAATTACAGGACAGAACGAT
>NC_134800.1:51929426-51931926 GCF_046742065.1 Oratosquilla oratoria
TATTCTTTCTCTCTCTTTTACATATGTTCGCATCACACCTGTGACTTCGAAAGACGCCATTGTATTTCATTGTGGTCCTCTTGACAATGGGTACCTTGAAAGCCGTGTTTTAGACTGACATGGTCGCTGATGTTCTTTCCCTCTGGGCATGAGTCAAGGTACGCAAGGAAGGAGCAGGGACAGAATCCCACCCTACCACACCTACTAAACCTCCTATTCCTCTACTTACCTCCTTACTTCTTAGCAGTCTTCTTGTCTCCATACCCTCCTCTTTTCCTTACCTCCCTTCCCTCTAAACACTCATCTCCTCCTTTCTTTAACCCTTCCTTTGCCACCCTTTCTCCATCAATATGCACCTATCTTATTTGTTCTTATGTCCCTTCATTTATCTCACGCATTATCATGCCACGTCTCCCTTCTTGGATAGGATAGTTGTAGCAGTGGTGTTAGCTCATCTTTTGTTGCCTAGTTGCCCTGTTTTCTCACTGTAGCTTAGTATAGTAAACACAAACAGCCTCGTTAGGGCTAGTAGGCCTGCTGTTGTTTGTTCTTCCTTTGTGTTCCTTTGTATTATTCCCCTTCCACCTTCTCTCCCTCCCTTCTCACCTAACCCCTCGCCTCCCTCATCTTACCCTTGGACCACCAACATATGAACTCCTTATAACATCTCATGTCTGGTGTCAAATTTCGGTCTCCGTATCGTAAGGGCGCTTTCAGCCCCCTTCCTCCTTCTCCTACTTCATCTTCTTCTCCGCCCAGTCCTCCTGATCTTCCTCTGCTTCTACTTCTGCTTCCTCCTCCTCCTCTTCCTCCTCCTCCTCCTCCTTTGCGTCTTCCTTATCTTTCTTTTTTACATTATTCTTTTCTTCGTCTTTTTCCACTTCCTCCTCGATTTTCACTTAATGGTCTCTTCTATTCTGTTATCATAATATTGTCCTAATCTTTGCAGTTTAAGTTCTTACATCCAGTGGAATGAGGTCATCTGTATAAAAGATTCAAGAAATGTTTGTCACTGTGTCCAAGGAGTAGACTTTCGCACCATTCCATAGATTTCTCAAACCTTAGTAAAATTGTCTGCCGTCAGTTAGAAAAAAAGCCCTAAATTTCTCAAATTAGTTCTAGTGAGTGATTATGATTACAGTACTCTTCTATACATCATTCATCTAAAAAAAAAAAAAAAAAAAAAAATCATGTCAACCATACCTCCATTCCACTGAAGTCCCACACATACCACTCCACGACAGCACCATTCCGAACTTCATGCCTTGGGTACCTTAAACACACATCCCTATCGCCTTATGTACAGTTGACGACCATTGCATATACACATTAATCCCATTACGTGAACCATCCATCACAGCTCTAAAAACCTATTAATGGCAGGACCAGACACGCATGGTGCCATATTCAGTCTGAATGACAAACTCCAGCGAACACACACACACACACATATGAAGGGGGCTTTACGGGATAAGGTAATAGGCGTCTGAGAGTAACGTACCGGTATACGCGCTGTACATCATCAGTCAAAGTAATGAGACCAATGCTTTTCACTTGCGATGTTCTTCTGGGTGAATTTGATCTCGATCCATCTAGTTTTGTGGTATATCTATTTATGTTTTGTACTTATGTTTTATTTTTCATGCTCTAAGAATACGTATTATATTTCATGCTCTGGGTTTTACGTTTTATATTTTATGTTTTGTGTTCTATATTTTGTTTTATATTTTATAGCCTATATTTTGCACACTATATTCCTAATTCTATATTTTACAATTCATATTCTATATATTTTATATTTCATGCTTTATATTCTATGTCTGATATTTTATATCTATATTCTTCATTTCATATTTCAGATTTTGTATTTTACATTTTATATCTTACATTCTATATTTGATATTTCATATTCTATATTTTATATTTTAGATATGTGTTCTACATTCGATTTACTATTTCATATATTCTGTCATTTATATTCTACGTTTCATATTCTATGTTCTATATTTCATATCTTACATTTCATATTTTGTCATTCTTTAAATCTAGATTCGATATTCTATATTTCATGGTTTATGTTTTACATTCTATATGTTATATTTCATATTCTATAGTTCGTGGTTTATGTTCTACATTTTATATCTTGTCTTATTTCATATTTTGTATATTATGTTATATTTCATATTCTAAATCTAATTCGTATATCATATTTTGCTTCATATTTCATATTTTTGAATTTTACATTTTACATATTCTATTTTATATTTCATATTCTATATTTCATATTTCGTGTTTCATATTCTGTTTCATATTTCACACTTGTATATGGTTCCTCCTTGCCTCGAGTAAGGTTCTACTAAGTACTATTTTTCTTTCTTTTTGCAAGAATCGGGGTAAGAATAGTACACTTGTCAGGGCGACGAAGGATATCGTACCCAAAAACAAAAACACGGAAGGAAAGAACGAAGACAGCGTAGTATACAAAATTTGCTGTGGCGAA
>NC_134800.1:51941926-51944426 GCF_046742065.1 Oratosquilla oratoria
AATAAAAAAGAAATGGGTGTTCAACAAAATGAAGAGAAAAATACACAGAAACAAAGAAATATGGGAATCTGGGAAAAAGACGAAAAGAAATGAAAAGCAGATGAGAGATAAAGGAATTCTGGTATAAGAGGAGGAGGAGGAGTAGGGAGAATAGAAGAAAGAGAACGAGATTAAAGAGAAGGATATTGAGGAGTAGGAGGAGGAGAACGAAGAGGAAGACGAAAAGGAGGAGCATAACAACAGCAAGAGCATAAAGAGGAGGAAGAAGAGATGGAAGGAGGACAAAAAGAAGGCGGAGCAAGATCAGGATGAGGAAGAGAAGGAAGAGGAGGAGTAGGAGGAAAAGGCGGTGGATGAAGAGCAAGAGGATAAGGACAATGAGAAGCAGCAGGAGAAGAAGGAGGAAAAGGAGGAATAGGACACATATAAGGAGGAGAGGAAGGAAGAGAAGGAGGAGTAGGAGACATATAAGGAGGAGAGCAAGAGTAGAAGGACAATGAGAAGCAGCAGGAGAAGAAGGAGGAAGAGGAGGAATAGGAGACATATAAGGAGGAGAGGAAGGAGGAGAAGGAATAGGACACATATGAGGAGGAGATGAAGGATGAGAAGGAGGAGTAGGAGACATATAAAGAGGAGAGGAAGGAGAAGAAGGAGGAAGAGGAGGAATAGGAGACATGTAAGGAGGAGAGGAAGGAGAAGAGTGAGGAAGAGGAGGAATAGGACACATATAAGGAGGAGAGGGAGGAGGAGAAGGAGGAGTAGGAGACATATAAGGAGGAAAGGAAGGAAGGAGAAGGAGGAGGAGATATATAAGAAGGACAGGAAGGAGAAGGACAGTGAGAATCTGCAGGAGAAGAGTGAGGAAGAGGAGGAGTAAGAGACATATAAGGAGGAGAGGAAGAAGGAGAAGGAGGAGTAGGAGACATATAAGGAGGACTGGAAGGAGGAGGAGGAGGAGTAGGAGATATATAAGAAGGACAGGAAGGAGAAGGACAATGAGAATCTGCAGGAGAAGAATGAGGAAGAGGAGGAGTGGGACACATATAATGAGGAGAGGAAGGAGGAGAAGGAGGAATAGGAGACATATAAAGAGGAGAGGAAGGAGGAGGAGGAGGAGGAGGAGGAGGGGAGAATTGGGAGGAACCTCTGGACGTAGTGATGTTATAGTAAAGCAAAGGGGTGTGGGGGGGGGGAGAAAGAGAGGAAGGTTGAAACGCCGTCGGGGAAGAAGGGGATCAATTGCATATGCACGATGCATCACTGTGAATGTTCGATGGAATTAGCATATTTGTGGCCTAAAAAACAGTGTGTGTGTGTGTGTGTGCAAGCGCGTTTACGTGTGTGTGTGTGTGTGTGTGTGTGTGTGTGTGTGTGTGTGTGTGTGTGTGTGTGTGTGTGTGTGTGTGTGTGTGCGTTCGTGTGTGTAGGTGTGCATGTGCTGTGTGTGTGTGTGTGTGTGTGTGTGTGTGTGTGTGTGTGTGTGTGTGTGTGTGTGTGTGTGTGTGTGTGTGTGTGTGTGTGTGTGTTTGTGTGTGTGTGTGTGTGTAATGTGTATATATATATATATATATGCATATATATATATATAAGTAAATAGATAGAATAATAAATAAATGAATAATACATATATGAATACACAGATAAACAAAACAATGTTCACTATGAAACATTTACGTTACTAAGGCGAAGGAATTAAACGAAATACTTAAACTTTTCACAATTGAATAGAATTGCAAGGCATTGCAATTGAAGCGAGCTAATCCTTATGGGTTCAAAACCCTTATTCAAATTCATTCAACCTCAACCAGACTAAATACTCTAACGCATACCATTGAGTCGATTTAATCAGGACAATCTAATCCCCTTCAAGCTGGAGTTCGACCATTATAACCATTTGACGTTTCTCGGGACAAAGAGGGTTAATCCACTCCTCTATACCTGTGTCTCCTATCCTATTCTGAATCCCCCTCTACTATGTATTTAACCATGTCCTCCTGATAAATAGATAAGATATGTTATAACCCATAAACCCTTTCAGGTGTAATCACGATGCCGTCGACCACCCCTATTCATCTATGACATACGGGCGATATTTGCGACTAAGGGAAGAGCATAATATGGGATAACTAGACCATTCTGTTTTGGGGACGCGCAGGACGGCGTACTTTGTAAAGCAAATGCCAGCTGTTCAAAATGTACAGGCATCTGCAGCACACTGCTTGCTCCTGTCTTCCTCACGACGTAGACGAATGGCAATGACGTTGTCTGCGTGTGAACGTGAGCTGCGTGTGTATCTGTGTGTGTATCTGTGCGTGCGTGCGTGTGTGTGTGTGTGTGTGTGTGTGTGTGTGTGTGTGTGTGTGTGTGTGTGTGTGTGTGTGTGTGTGTGTGTGTGTGTGTGTGTGTGTGTGTGTATATGTACGTGTGTGCGTATGTGTGAGTGATTATGGTATGTAAACATTTGCCCGTACAATGTGACTGACCTTACTGTACATAAAGT
>NC_134800.1:51949426-51959426 GCF_046742065.1 Oratosquilla oratoria
TTGGTTCCTCGAGCATGCGTTCACGTGTGGGGAAAGTACTCAAAATCTGTAAGTTTGAGAGGCATTTTACTTGGAGAAGCAAACATCTACTACCAACAATCCGAACCAACGATCGGGACAACACGAGTTAGTGACCCAACCTCGCCTCCTCACGACCTGCAGAGTTGGTCTCATCTAGGGATCCGCATAACCTAGCACATGGTCCGTAAGATATACACCGTTTTCTTTTATTTCATGTTTGTGTCATGTTTGTACAATGAAAAGAACCTGACCATCAACACTAATTCCTACGAAAAGAAAACATCTTATTAACAACTTTTACATACAAATATGAAATTATTATATCTTATCCAATCCCATATCAAGGGGTCCCCTGAATATACAAGTCAATGTAAGGGATCCACGAACCTTGAAAGGTTTAGAAACACTACTACAGAGAAACCCGGGACAGAGACTCGTAATCTACATGAACCGGTTAAACACAGTGACACAATTTATGAATTCTATCCTAGCATCCTTTTCTAGCAAATGAAGAAGACTCTTGTGGATTTCTAAAGACGAACAGCAATCCATAAACCCAGGAAATTTGTCCCTTAGGTTCATGATATCCTCCTGTCTTAGCCAGAACATAATGAATAAAGGGCGTTGCTGAAATGAAGGAGTTAAGGACTGGGCTTAACCAGACCAGATATACGTCGAGGACCACCTGTCCCTTATCAAGCCGCCCCCTTGTGTTTTCCTAGTGAGTTAATAGACTTGGACTAGGGGGACAGCGATAACGGGGGAAAGGTAGGGTTGGGGTAATGCCCTATTGCAATAATATAACATGTGGCAGATTCCTAACGGGAACATTTCTTCTTTTCAAGGTCATACTTTTTTTTTCTTCTTTTTTAATGTCTGTACACATTTCGTCCAATTGTTGTTGTTTTTTCGTTCCTTGGGAACAGTAGCGTATTGCTTTCATTGCTTGTTGCGGCCTATTTGCGGGACTGAACTTGTTCCTCAATGAGCTCTCGATCAATCGAAACGCCTTTTCGATCCAAGTCTTCCCAACACATCTTCCAACGTTGCCCGGAATTTTCTCTCTCTCTCCCTCCCCCCCCCTCTCTCTCTCTCTCTCTCTCTCTCTCTCTCTCTCTCTCTCTCTCTCTCTCTCTACACACACACACACACACACACACACACACACACACACACACACACACACACACACACACACACACACACACACACACACATATATATATATATAAGGAGCTCTGAGCTCACTGCCGTAGGGTGGTGTCTGGCTGTCTCGACAGAGACTGCAGCAGATCCGAGGTGAATACACACACATTGTATACACACACACACACACACACACACACAAACACACACAAACACACACACACACACACGCACACACACACACACACACACACATACACACACAATCTCTCTCTCTCTCTCTCTCTCTCTCTCTCTCTCTCTCTCTCTCTCTCTCTCTTTCCATTTCTCTTAAATTTCCTCTCTGTATTACGTCACGATCTTTGAAGTCTTTGATCGCACGTCTGTTTCTGAGAGGTGGGAGAAACTGAAGCAGAAAGGAGGGCTTGTCACGGAGGGATTTGGAGGTCATCCTTGCGAGGGGGAGAGAGAAGCTTGGAGGGAGAGCACGCACACGTAAAGGGAAGGGAAGAGCTTCCATAGGGTAGAGTGCCTGGTCTGGTTTGCATTGGAAACAGGCTGTTTATCATTAATTAACTTAAGTTAGGCCAAGTTAGGTTAGGTTTGGGGGATTAGGTTTAGTTTGGTTCGGCTGAGTTGGGTTAGGTTAGGTTCGGTTAGATTAGGTTGGGTTAGTTTAGGTTAGGTTAGGTTCGGTTAGATTAGGTTGGGTTGGATTAGTTTAGGTTAGGTTAGGTTAGGCTCGGTTAGATTAGGTTGGGTTAGTTTAGGTTAGGCTACGTTACGTTACGTTGATTTAGGCAAGGTTAGTTGAAGTTAGGTTAAGTTAGGCTAGTTTAGGTGAGGTTATTTTAAGTTAAGATCAATAATATAGTTGTACTATAGTGGTGGTAATGAAGGTAATAGTATTTGTAATGGTAATGGTAATGGTAATGGTTAGGGTTAGGGTAAGAATAATGGTAAAGGTGATGGTAATAATAATGGTAAAGGTAATAGCAGTGGTAATGACAGTGGTAATGGCAATTATAATAATTGTAATAGTAATGGTAATGGTAAAAGTAATGGTAATGATAATGTGGAAGTGATTGCCATTTTGACAGCCCTGGCCATAGTAATGGTAATGACGATGATAATGGAAATGTAAAAATAAGTGTATTATGACGATATTTAACCCGTTATGGAAAGGTAATAATAAAAGCGCATTATCTCACCTGTATTTCATGACTTTATCATATAGAAACATAAACTACATTTCTGTGAAGCTACTTTACTGTTACCCGTCTTAGCTAATCAACGGGTATTACAAACCATTGGAAAAAAAATATGCCTGGTTGGATGTGTACGCACTACAATAACCACGTGGCATGGAACGCGCGTCATATCGTCCACAAGAGACCTGACGCGACTTTGACAGTGCGACCCTGCTTGACCCGACCTAACCTAATCTAGTGCAGATATGTAATTACGTACCGAGTGTGTCTCCCCACGCATTATATATATCGGCGTGGGCCGCCCCCAGATGATACAGACTGGTTTCGTAGAGTTATACTTATTTGCATGTCTTGACATATAGCGATAATGCGTCATATTTAACCCACTGCCAAGGACTGATACATCCTCCTTTCAGCTTGGGTAACCGAGAAGGATGACCTGGATCGATCAAATAGGACGCAGCGGCCGCGGAAATTCCAAACCACGTCGACAGGCCCGAGAAGGACCGAAAAGACTGCGCAGCCCAAGAGGAGGAATCGACAGACAATTTAATACATTAGACCATATGACTTAACATTGTAAAAGACATACCAATATGTCTTCTTAGGATTAATGGGTAGAGACCCACACAAGTTGTAATTTTGTAAATCATTAAAAAAAATGTAAAATCAGTTTACTCGTACCTTACAATAAAGGAGACGAACTCGCCAAAACCTATTTCTCTTCTCACGATAGCACCACTACAAATGTAAGGTCATTTGACCTTACCTTACGCACACAAAGGCAGACCTCCTTCCTTATGAGTTTTACATGCAACACCAACCTATACACTTATGTGACCTTGATTTATATCGTAGCAAACGCCCCGTGATGCTATAAGAATTATACAGAACAGGGGTTCCCAAACTGTGGGTCATGATCTTTTTGGGGGTCATGACTTTTTGGGGGATCATGACCTTTTTTGGGGGTCATGATCTTTTGGGGGGTCATAAACTTTTGGGGATCATGAGCTTTTTTGGGGTCGTGACCTTTTAAGGGTCATGACCTTTTGGGGCTCGTGACCCTTTTGGGGCTCGTGACCCTTTTGGGGCTCATGACCTATTTTGGGGTCATGACCTTTTTTGGGGTCATGACCTTTTTGGGGTCATAACCTTTTTGGGGGTCATGACCTTTTTGTGGATTATGACCTTTTCAGGGAGACATGACCTCTTGGGGGTCATAACCCACATTAATAAACATTAATGAAAAAAAATTCTCTGCTGTGATTAATCTTTGAAATTTTAAAATAATGTATCTGTCATATTGAAAATGGGTACGTTTTTACAAGGCTCATGAAGATGGAGGTTATGGTAGGGATGACAAATTGGAAAAGTTTGGAGAAGCCTGATATAGACTATTCCATCCATACTGGAACGTTTAGAAAATTTTGATTTAACGTTCGGATTCGTGGATGTGGTTGATTGGTCCTGGACTAGCCGGATGGAAAGGGAAAAAATATGTCCAAGATTTAACTTTTTGGAGACTGAAGGAATTGTCGAAGACACTTGAAGACATCCACAGGACTAACGCAAGTTGATTTTATTCAATTTAGGGAAATAATTGATTTTATGTTCTCCATTTCAGACCATATGTAAACCAACCCAAACATTAATACTCACAATGTTTCGATGAGATTTACCAAACTGCATTTGCAAACGTTACCTGAAAAACAGAAACGTTTATCATTAGAATGATGCGAGTTCAAGATATGTTTGCTAACAAATATAAAACATGCAAAGGCAATTAACCAATGTAATAAGCACAGAAACCACAGTGGAGTTGAAATACTGTATAATTTTGAAAATGGGAACAATTAAGTAAATGGTTGAGCAAATGCTTGCACAAATAATGCTCGTAGAAAAAAATTGCACTCCTATGGACACACTCACGCAAACATATATATAAGCATTCTCACCCATCCACGAACACATACACACACACACACACACACACACACACACACACACACACACACACACACACACACACACACACACACACACACACACACACACACACACACACACACACACACACACACACACACACACACACACACACACACACACACACACACACATACACCACGCACACACATACACACACGCACACACTCGCTTTTTTATATGTACATATATACATATGTATATATATATATGTATGTATATATAAATATACATATATGTGTGTGTGTATATATATATATATATATATATATATATATATATATATAAACGAAAGAATATGGTCTTCATCTGTTCAAGATTTGGACCACTTCGTCTTCTAGTTCCTCTAAATTCCAAACACAAATCCATACTCTCCTCTGATGACAAAGAGCCAAACTTCAGCGTGATGCTCGACAAAAATCAAAGGAACCTGCATTTTCCGACTCTACATCATCAGGAATGAAACGACGGAGGTCAGACAGTCTAATTTGATTCCACCATCGTTATAGATAATAATGACATTTAGTTGGTAGGACAATAATAAAGACTTATGGTGTTCAACACCGACTGTGATTTATTATAAGTCTCAAGGCTATCACGTGCAATGACTTGATACTTAGTATCTAAAACTACCTAAGCATAAAGTTGAGACCAAATAGATTTTCTTTTGTACTTAACCGCACAAGCGATGATATGATGTCACATTATATTACGTCCACGTGTAGTGGCTAGAGTTATGTTTGAGAGATGAAACTTAAATGAATGTACAAAGGCTCACATTCGCTCGTGATTTGCATACAATATGAAAGTTATAGCATATTCTTTAATATAACATACCCTTACAAGGACAACGGCGGATAAGGTCTAAATTCGTATACGGTGTGCTGGAGTCTTGAGCTTTACTATTATGATGAGGCACTGGTATGCAAGAACATGTGCCCACTTAGCCAAGATGTGGTCTTACGGTGAGTAAGTGGACCTGTGGTCGAGTGTATGTAGTCTTACGTAGTCTTATATGATCTTAAGTTAAGGTATTTAATTGCTACATTAATATCCGTAATAAGGTAAAACATAACATTGAAATGAGAGTAGTAAGGAATGGTATGCCTTCCAGTAGAGTCTACACACACACACACACACACACACACACACACACACACACACACACACACACACACACACACACACACACACACACACACACATATATATATATATATATATATATATATATATATATATATATATACATATATATATACATATATATTACACACTCTAAATGGTCCCCTGTGTACAGATTTTCATCTTTTCACTTGTTACGTCTGAACTGGGTTCGAGTCCTTAGCTTGGCCACGTATCAGTTTCCGTATATGCTTCCATGAAGCTCCTTGTCAGTGTCCACCGTGATGGTATGGAATTAAAGTGAAAATAAATGTGGTTGAAAAAAAAAATATATATATATATATATATATATATAAATATATATATATATATATATATATATATATATATATATATATATACATATAGAGAGAGAGAGAGAGAGAGAGAGAGAGAGAGAGAGAGAGAGAGAGAGAGAGAGAGAGAGAGAGAGAGAGAGAGAAAGGAGAAGGAGTCTCAAATCCATATTCAAGTCAATGACGCACTTGAATTGCTAGTAAGACTTTCTTTATCTAGTATACTTTCTTCTCTATTACTGTGCCTTACTAAAAGGACGAGGAATGATATAAACTTGATAAATTCAGGATGCTGGTAAAGCTTGCTAGACTGTAGCACACTCCGTTACGCGTACTACAGCTATACTGGCCGGTTATAAGGTCGATTCTCCCTATGGATTCCAAAGCGTCCAACACCTTTAATGCGCCCTGATATCATATTTGGGATTCGTTACCTAAGAGGCTTATGGATGGATGAAACGCCGCCAGCACCCCCCCCCCCGACACCCTTCGCCAATGAAAAAAAAAAAAATGGAAGAGGCAAAGGGAGAGAAACGCAGCTTAGCAAAATTGAATTCCTTTAAGCAGAGTGCCAATGATTTTAACATACCTAGTGTCCCTAGGTAGTTGGAGAATTAAGAAAAGTTATATTAATATGAACAACCCTCCCCTCCCCCCCCCCGAAAAAATGAATAAAAACAAGCAAATGAAAATAACGTCCTTCTGGGAAAAACCGTTAATTTCGTTAATTTCAAACGTGTTAGCTTTAACTTCATTCGAGCGACAGCCTTGCCTGATGTGACCCACCTACACTAATTAAATTTCGCGTTAGCTAGAATCTGTGATGTTATGGAGGCGAGAGCTCTAGTCTAGGGTTCAAATCTTTTCTAAAAGTTCGTTCTTAAGTTCCTCCCTTAAGTCCCCAATATTTTCACGTCATCTTAGGGAAAAAAAAAAAAAAAAAAAAAAAAAAAAAATCTCGAACGCTATTGGCTGAGTCACGTTGAACGTGGTCCCTGATTGGTCAAATCTCATTTCGCAGAACTCGTGATTGGCTGACTTGCACACCAAGTGTCTCCTTCTTGGTGAAGCCGCGATTCCCATGAAGCCTGATTGGCTGAGCTACTCTGAGTGTGAAGCTTGATTGGTTCAGTCGCGGTGTGATTAAATCCTGATTGGTTAGTTCGAGCTGAGTGACAACTGATTAGCTGAACCCACTAACTGGCCGATTCATTCTGAGCCCAGTTCGTGATTGGCCGAATCATAAATCCCCTAAAATTTGATTGGTCCAATGGCGCTTTGTGTTTACACTGATTGGCTAAGTTTTACTCCG
The DNA here is from genome assembly GCF_046742065.1 of Oratosquilla oratoria. Taxonomy (NCBI): domain Eukaryota; kingdom Metazoa; phylum Arthropoda; class Malacostraca; order Stomatopoda; family Squillidae; genus Oratosquilla; species Oratosquilla oratoria. The sequence continues at coordinate 51,956,563 of NC_134800.1, forward strand.
AAGGATTCCTATTGGTTGAGTCCCTTTTATATCATAAACTAAACACGGTGATTATTTTTTATTGTATATTCCTTCTTTATAACTAACAGCAAACTTTTTTTATTCATATTTGTAATTTTAGTGTCATCAGTGAATAAAAAGGTCGTCTCTGTTTCTATGAGATAGAACAATACCCACCCATGGTTATGTGTGTGTGTGTGTGTGTGTGTGTGTGTGTGTGTGTGTGTGTGTGTGTGTGTGTGTGTGTGTGTGTGTGTGTGTGTGTGTGTGTGTGTGTGTGTGTGTCTATGTGTGTAAGAGAGACAGATAGATAGATAGATAGATAGATAGATAGATAGATAGATAGATAGAGAGAGAGAGAGAGAGAGAGAGAGAGAGAGAGAGAGAGAGAGAGAGAGACAAAGAGAGAGAGAGAGAAAGAGAGAGAGAGAAATCGGAGACAACCTGGCAAGCACGAAAAGGAAGAGACAAGCGACAGACAAAATGGGGAGGAACAAACAGAGAATGAAGAGGGGGAAACAACGCCTGGAAGGGAATAACAGGAGAGGTATGGCAGCTCTGGAAAGGGGTCGAGAAGAAAGGACGCAAAACGTGGACGAATATTCTCGGATTAAGAAAAGGTCGAAGACGAACAAGAGGGAGATGCAGGCAGGAAGGATTGCAAGGAGGAAGAAGAGAAGGAAGTGCAAAGAATAAAGAAGAAAGAAAAGGTGAGGAGTAGGAGAGAGGAGGTATTAGGAGTATTAGCTGAAGCTGAAGGAGTAGTATTAGAAGTAGGAGTATCACGAGTATTAGAGAAGGAGGAGTAGTAGAGGAATGAGTGGAAATAGACAAGAGAATGAGTAATGTTCGGAATAGGAGTAGGAATTAATTCAGGAGCAAGAGCCGGAGTAGGAGTAGGAACAGCAGTAGAAGTAGGAATATAAATAGGAGTAGATTTAATCGGAGAAATAGAACTAAAGAAGAGAAGGAAGAAGAACAAGAAGAGGTTGATGGAGGGAAATGAGGAGAATGGAGAGGAAAAAGATATAATGATAAAAAAAGGTGTGGGGGGAGAGGAGGAGGAAATACAGAGAAAGTAAAAGGAAAAAGCGAAGTGAGTCGGCCTGGGGTCACCCGGAGAACCTCGTCCCGGTGCCGATAACGGGAAGAGAGACAGATGGTCCGGGACATCGCGAAAAGTTGGGAACCACGACTGAGGTTGTCCCCTTGGGCGAGAGCCGCCGCAGGCTCCTCTGTGGAGAGAGCAGAGAGGGAGGAACGAAGGGTGAAATGGAGAGGGAGGAATGGGGGGGAAGGAGGGAGGAATGAAGGGTGGAAGGGAGAGGGAGGAACCGAGAGAGGAGTGGGGGAAGGAGGGAGGAACGAGGGGTGAAATGGAGAGGGAGGAGCCGAGGGAGGAGTGGGGGAAGGAGGGAGGAATGAATGGTGAGAGGGAGAGGGAGGAACGAAGGGAGGGGTGGGAGAAGGAGGGGGGAATGAAGTGTGAAATGGAGAGGAAGGAACCGAGGGAGGAGTGGGGGAAGGAGGGAGGAATGAAGGGTGAGAGGGAGAGGGAGGAACGAAGGGAGGAGTGGGGGAAGGAGGGAGGAATGAAGGGTGAAAGGGAGAGGGAGGAACAGAGAGAGGAGTGAGGAAGGAGGGAGGAATGAAGGGAGAAATGGAGAGGGAGGAACAGAGAGAGGAGTGGGGAAGGAAGGAGGAACCGAGGGAGGAGTGGGGGAAGGAGGGAGGAATGAAGGGAGAAATGGAGAGGGAGGAACAGAGAGAGGAGTGGGGAAGGAGGGAGGAACCGAGGGAGGAGTGGGGGAAGGAGGGAGGAATGAAGGGTGAGAGGGAAAGGGAGGAACGAAGGGAAGAGTGGGGGGAAGGAGGGAGGAACGAAGGGTGAAAGGGAGAGGGAGGAACCGAGGGAGGAGTGGGGGAAGGAGGGAGGAACGAAGGGAGAAATGGAGAGGGAGGAACAGAAAGAGGAGTGGGAAGGAGGGAGGAATGAAGGGTGAAAGGGAGAGGGAGGAACCGAGGGAGGAGTGGGGGAAGGAGGGAGGAACGAAGGGAGAAATGGAGAGGGAGGAACAGAAAGAGGAGTGGGAAGGAGGGAGGAATGAAGGGTGGAAGGGAGAGGGAGGAACCGAGGGAGGAGTGGGGGAAGGAGGGAGGAGCGAAGGGAGAAATGGAGAGGGAGGAACAGAAAGAGGAGTGGGAAGGAGGGAGGAATGAAGGGTGGAAGGGAGAGGGAGGAACCGAGGAAGGAGTGGGGGAAGGAGGGAGGAATGAAGGGTGAAATGGAGAGGGAGGAACCGAGGGAGGAGTGAAGAAGGAGGATGGGACGAGGGAGAAACGAAAGGAGAATTTAAGAGGAAGGAAGGAATCTAGGGAGAATTGGTGACTGTGGAGGGAAGGAGGGAGCCATGGAAGGAGAAATGGAGATGGAAGAACCGAAGGAAAAGTAACTGGAGGGAAGGTCAACTGGGTTCGTAAGGAGAGGTTAGGGTAAGTATGTTGGTATGTTACGTAGGTAGGTTGGTAGGTAGTCAAGAATGTTGGTAGATAGGTAGTTAGGTGTATAAAACAAGAGAGTGGCTTATTAAGGAGATAAGTAATTATAGAAGGGGAGGAAGAAATCAGGGATTTGACGTCTTCTAATTAGCAGAATTTTCAAGTACAGTCAGAGTGAAAAAAATGAGGAACGCCACTCGAACGAAACAATATGAAATTCTAGGATTACGGGTACTGTGAAGTTCACTGTTGTGTATCATTGTGTCTAAAATTATCGTTTACTTTCTATTTCTATCGGGCCATAGTGTTGTGCTCTAAGAAGAGCTCTGTGCATCTCGATTTACCTCTTGTTAGGCTCGAAATCC
>NC_134800.1:51964426-51971926 GCF_046742065.1 Oratosquilla oratoria
TAGCGAGGGAGGGAAAGGGGGGGAGGGGGAGGGGGGAGGGGAGAGGGGAGGGAGGGGGGGGGGAAGGGAGCAAATTAAGCAGAAGACCCGTGTCAGACTCACGTGGTATGTCGAGACCAAGAACTAATGGGGATTTTCTCAACACGAAAATTGCCTATTTGTTCTTCTGACTTTCATGATTGTTTTATGTAGCCGCAAAACTTCCTCCGCAGACTTTTTCTTCTCGAAAAAAACGAGTGAAGAATTGTGGCACCAGAACATTTCTTTTCAAAAAATGGGAAGTTCAAACACAGAGAAGGCTGCTATATTTGGTTTGAAATTTTTCTTCGCTGGAGTTTTCCTTTCAACCTTATCCAAATAATAGTAATAATGATGATGATAATGATTTCACAGATAATGGTAATAATGATAACAATGACGGTAATGATAACAAACTTAATAACATTAACTATAATAGTAGTGATAGTAATTATAATGATGTTGATAATAGTGATGCACGCACGGTACACACTCATGATGAAAATAGCAGTAACAATTAATAATAATAATAATAATAATTATAATAACAATAATGATAATAATAATAATAATGATAATAATAATAATAATAATAACAATAATAACAATAATCATAATAATAATAATAACAATAATAATAATAATAATAATAATAATAATAATAATAATAATAATAATAATAATAATAATAATAATAATAATAATAATAATAATAATAATAATAATAATAATAATAATAATAATAATAATAATAATAATAATAATAATAAAATGACAAAAAATAATAATGATAATAATAATTGCAATAATGATACATTAATAATGACAATAGCAATGATAACGGAAATGATAGGGGGAGTTATATTGATCATAATAGTTTTTAGTAATACAAGATTTAGTGTACGAATAATAGTCATAATGTACATGTTAACATTAATGATATTGGTGACAATACTGATGACAATCGTGACAATAATGTTTAAGTGACATTGAACCCAAGAATCTCTTGTTGTATATAGTGGAACATTCAAAGAATCTATCTGTACCTCTCAATATTGTTAGATAATAGCTTTGTGGTAGATGAAATTCATTTCCTGGTAATGTGTTTATCGATTAACCGCGTTATTTGATTAAGGAATTTTTGTGACACATTCATTTCTGTTTATGGGTTTTGTATTTATTCTGGTTACCGTCTGAAGATTTTATATAGCTAGGGGACACACCTCTGTATGAGGAAAGAATACAATATATATATATTTTATTGGGGGGTGAGGTAGTATATGTGAGTAAAATTTGACGCAGCCCGAAGGGATTTCTCCCCGACTTCTCCTTTTCAGCATGGGAGGGACGGAGAGAGGGGGTCGCCGATTTAATGAAGCGGCCTTGCTGTGGATGTGCTGTGACTTGCGACACTGCCTCTGACCCAGGGCAGTGGACAAGGTGCAGGGATGACCCGTCATCCAGGAGGTGCTAAGATAAGAGGGAGGGTGGAGGGGAGTGGAGTGTATTTAGGGATGGAATGGGTGGGAATGATTTTACGCCTTTTTCTTTTTGGCTACCTCCCATGAAAGGGGGAAAAAGCCTTGGTATATGTATGTATGTATATATGTATTGTTATTTTTTCATTTGCTACTCTAGATACTCAAGGTATAGGCCACTCGTTCATTAACTGAGGGGTCACACAATATAACATACAAGAGTCACTGAGTGCATAAGATTTTCTTAATTTACCAATTATTTTACTCTTATTTCGACCAGGTGAAGCTAACATCACAACATTCGGAGAGGAGAAATGAACTCTCTGGAATTATCAACCACAAATTCCTCGTGAAAAGGATCCTAATTACCTTGACCCAAATGCAAAACGAAATTGAGCCCTTCACCGCAACATGAATGTGCTTGAACGCGCGCGGACTCCCTGCACAGGCTCATACCACAACGTATCAAACCCATCTCAAGACCGTCCACAAACACACGCACAAACACCCATACACATCCTATCTCTCTCTCTCTCACTCACACACACACACACACACACACACACACACACACACACACACACACACACACACACACACACACACACACACACACACACACACACACACACACACACACACACACACAAATAAACACACAAACACAAGAGCCCGTGCTCTCGGAATAAGCCCCGCAGCTCGCTTACGTAATTACTAAACCTGATCACATTTATCCAAATCTTGCCCTCAGGTTCCGAGAAAACCAACGTATATCCTGTCTGAATGAAATCTTGCTTCTGTTTCCAGGCCTTAGGGGTTTTTTCCTGGAGTAGGAGGGAGAGAAGGAGAAGAAGGAAGAGGATGAGGAGGAAGAGGAGGAGGAAGAAGAGGACTCCAGAGGAGGAGGAGGTCGAGGAAGAAGAAGGCATTTAAGGATGGATACAATTTTGCGAAGGTGACGACCCAACGTGGATACGTCAAAAAAATGGGTGTACGATGGCTTTGTGTGTGGAAGTATTTGGTAGTATAGAGGAATACGACACATCATTAATGATAATAACATTACAATCCTTTCTGATAGAGAAACGCTCTTTATTGAGGAATCAAAACCGGTATGAGCTGTACCCTAATGTTTTCTGGACTGATGCTTGACCTTCTATGAATCGTTTTCCTCCCAGTATTGTTTAATCACCTCAAGACACAAGGAAAATGTTTCATTATGGTGTCTAGCTGATAAGGCTCCAGTATGCCATAACAGTTGAAAAGAATCTCACTTCACAATCAACTGAATTATAGATTTCACTTTAGAGAATGCACGACTATTTAAATATGTAATCTCAAGGAATAATGGGAAAAGATTCAATAAACACAGACTCCACATCTCCACCACAACCATCATCAACATCACCACTAAAATCACACCCACTTGGATACAGACACTGCATAATTCTTTTCCCACAGTATGAGATTTAAGAATCTATGGCTCTACCTCAATATAGTTGTCACATCCTTAGCGTGAATAGAATCCTGTGGTTGTACTGTGTCACGCCCTTACATGAATAGTCTCCTACTTGTATCTTTAAGGCACGCTTTGCGTGAATATGATGTATTGTAATTGTCATTAATGTTGTTATTGTCACTTGTGGAAGGAATTTTTGTATATATTTCATATTATATATGTACATATATCAAAATGTATGTTATAAAGTAAACCATTACGCAATACTGGTCTATCGGGGTGCGTTCTGAATACGCTCTGTCAGATGACGCCAAACTCAGAAACGTTACATGAATTGGTGCGAAAACATGTTCTTCTTTCTCATTGATTAGAAGTGTTGAACTACCTAGTTTAAGTACGTATTGACATCCAGGAAACGTAATCACCAATTCCCTGGCTAAGGCCGGGCAGAGAGTGACTACAGAGAACCAGAGCGGAGACCCAAGCAGAGAGAGACAAAAGGGATACAAGAAAGAAAACTGAGAACAGAGAGAGAAGAAAAGAAAAGAAGCAAACGCCCATGATTCATCTGAATCTATGTAGAATTTTTTCCTCTTTCGTAGATTACGGCAACTCAACTAAACAAGTCCGTTGGACCTCTACAATTGCACTACGCAAACTTCATGTACCGAACCCATGAATTGGCAATCTCCACGCGAAGTACAAACCTTCGATTTTCCGAATTGTTTCGGACATCTAGAATAAAGCTAAGTACGGCTCTACACACGCTCTCTCTTTCATTGTTATTTCTCCGCTACGAGACACCAACCTATCATCTACGTATTCCCCAACAACCAGAAGTGTCTCCTCATACTACCAGAGGTTATCGCACATCGGCCTCTCCGCAAATTACTTGTTTGGCCCGAGACATCAAGATCGTTGCAGACGATTGACGTTGGACATGTCTTCTATCACCTAAATCAAGACTGTCTGTTCGCCACTCCAGGTCCGGCGTACGAAGCGTGGGGAAACTGAAACAGCCTAATTCATAATGCATGTAAGTCTATTTACATGTTGATGTTTGGTGTATGTGGCTATTTTTTAACATTCTATGTCCATTTACATTGTATCTATTTTATTATTGTAAATAATAATTCATTTTAACGAAGAGTTTCATTATCCTACCTGAAGTCTCTGTTACAAGCTGCACACGGCCTTATTATTTTTCATTTGTTTTATTTTTATTTATTTATTTATTTATTTATTCATTTATTTATTTATTTATTCATGTCGCGATTAGCCTGGCCCATAGGTGAGTCGTGACCATAGGTGATAATTTAAAGAAATACAGATTTTGGCTTGTGAGTGTCCATAACAACCATCAACAGAGTTTCTTGCAGATTGATTATGATTATTATAGCATGTAACTTTGGAGATATGAACCTTCATTTTAAAAATACCAACAAAGAAATTACCTTGCTTCGAAGTGGGAGAACGAAGAGTTGTAGGAGGAGACGAAGAAGGTAAAGTTAAAAAAATGAAAAAAATGAAGACAGAGGAGGAAGAGGAAGAAATTGATGAAGATAAGAATAAGGATGAAAAAGATAGAGGAGGAGTATGGAGAGGAAAAAAGGAGAAGGAAGAGAAGAAAGAGAAGGAGTACCAGGGACAGAATCAGGGAGGAGAAAAAGGAAGTATTAGGAGGAGGAAGAGGATAAAGAGGAGGAATAGCGAGAGGAGGTAAAGGAAAAGGAAGAGGATAACGAGGAGTAAGAACAGGGGTTAGAAAAGGAACAGGAACAGTAGAAGGATGAAGAAGGGGAGAAAAAGAAAAAATAGAGAAAACTTTTATATCCCAAAGATGAGAATAAAAGAAAATAGGAGGAACGAAAAGAAAAGAAAAATGGAGAGAACGAATGGAAAAAGTTAAGATAAAAGAGATCTTTAAAAAGATTAGAAATAAAGATTTTGGAAAACCCTCAGTTAAACTAAATATTTCGAAAACGCAAAAATGGAAGAAAAAAAACGCCAACATACAACAAAAGAAAAAGCGATAGCAAAAGAAAGATAACGATAAGTTCAGGAACAAATAACATAAGAATAGGAAAAGGTAAGAAATCATTAAAAAATAATAAAAAAGGGAGAAAGCCACTGGTAATGCAAAAGAAAGGTGAGCTGTAAAATCCAGACTAGATAAGAACCTTTGTTGTTGACCATATCAAAACTACTACGTAGAGTACATCACTGGATCTAAGAGTTAATTCAAGATATCCTTAAAACCATCTTAGTTAATATATTCTCCGTTTTTAATTACTTGTATCTTTATTCAATCTACCACTAAAAAAATTTATTCAGCTGAGGGAAACCTATATCGAATTGAAAACATTAAATCACGTTAAACTTGTTATTTTGTGAGATACAAGGCATCATTGTACCTAAACAGAATTACATGGTATCAACCACAATAGTAATGAAAATCTACTGTTTAAAGAATATTAATTTCTTGTGAAGGATTTGTGGGATTTTTCCCACAGCTAAGTAAAAGGTCTGGTGCCACAGAAAAAACAAATCTTAAATTTTTGTTGAATGAAGAAAAGGTTAGGTTAAAAAAATCGTTGGACAGAAAACATTCCCACAGTGGAGTTAATGTGTCAAAGTCACTGAGGCAGAAGTGTTTGACGTACTGTTAAAGGATACACAAGTTAAATCAATGCGGAGAAATAGGAGAATAGGATCAAACCCTGCCTTACATTTCATGGTTGTTTTTATCATTATCATTGTTAGTGCTATTTTTATCATTGTTACTATCATTATCATCATCATCATCATCATCATCATCATCATCATCATCATCGTCATCGTCATCGTCGTCGTCGTCGTCGTCGTCGTCGTCGTCGTCGTTGTCGTTGTCGTTGTCGTTGTCGTTGTCGTTGTCGTTGTCGTCGTCGTCGTCGTCGTCGTCGTTGTCGTTGTCGTTGTCGTTGTTGTTGTTGTTGTCATTATTATCATTATTACTATTAGTATTACTATTATCATTTTATTAGTAGTAGTAGTAGTAGTAGTAGTAGTAGCAGTAGTATCGTTATCATTATCATAATTATCATTTATTATCATTACTATTATCACTATCATTATTATTAAATTTTTATTATCATTATCATAATTATTATTATATTTTTTCTCTGCTTATATTTTTTTTATGCCCAAACAAGATCTATGACCTGGGTTGAATAGCGTCTTAAATCTCAGCCTGAAAGATCCTGAATCCTTAAGGCCAAGGGCCTGCCCTCAATGGAACACAATCGTTAGACGTCTGCCAAAACCAAAGTCTACATAGTCGTAATCATGAGTACTTTCTAACTTTCCCCCGTCATAGTATTTGCACTAAACGATACCAAACTACTTGTCGACAACCGGGAATCATTGTGCATAAAATTCACCTAAAAGGGGAGGCAAATTGTAAGGTTTAGGAAAGAAAGAACAAAGCAAATGAAAAGGGTACTCTAATGGGGGGGAAGGAGAGTTTGGGAGGGGATCAGGTAGGTTCTTCGACACCACCCAAGAGGGACTCTGGACACGAAGAAAACCACAAGAAGGCGTCTCGGATGGCGGCAGTCTTTCCCGGCGACGACCGAGGATGATGAGCATGTTGGCCATTTTCATTCCTTTCCTAACTACACAAAATCCTTTATCGTCATAAAATTAAATGTCCAATAAACTCATTAGGTTTAAGTTATTCGACATTATCTGTAACCAATGTATATGAGTTGTCACTGGGTGGAAATGTTAACCTGACAAGTAGGTTAGTTATGACTACAGCTGCGCGCGCACACATGCTGAAGACGTGTCGAACACGTGTCATAGTTAGTATGGCATCTTTGCCCTACAAGAGAGTCCAGATGTCCCACTTAAGTTCCTGGTGGAGGTTCTGCCACACGCTAAGGGTTTACTTAGTATGATGAATGGAATGATTCTGTTTCATATCACACACACACACACTCACGCACACACACACACACACACACACACACACACACACACACACACACACACACACACACACACACACACACACACACACACACACACACACACACACACACACACACACACACACACACACACACACACACACACACACACACACACACATACATACACATTCACACAAAACACGCACACGCACAATCTCCTCCCCCCCCACACACACAGAGGCATAGGCCGGGATTTGAAATTCCTGTTCTGGTGTTTAGCGTCCAGGAGGCCTTGGATCTCAACCCAAGTCGACTTTATCCCTCTATTTATAATGTATATGATAAATACTTCATCCTATGTAGGAAATTTGGCAAAAAAACTATCTAATATATTAAATCTTTTCATTTTTTCTCCACCATCCTGGAAGTAATAGGTAATTCAACACAAGAAATAGGTAGTTGCATGTTCAACACGAACAAATTAGAGATTAGTTATTATCATAAACATGATCCCACCTCTCAACTCGCGTCTGTGAAATTGCAACAAAATGCTTGTCAATATGATTCCTTTTTTTCTGTGAGTGTGTCTATC
>NC_134800.1:51979426-51984426 GCF_046742065.1 Oratosquilla oratoria
AACTACCATCACCAACATCCTCGCCTTCACGATCACCAACATCGTACAGAAGATATGATATCCTAAGCATATTTTCCTAATATGGAATTCTAAAACTCAGATCACACACGGTTTCCAGTGCACCAAAACGCGTTTCCTCAGACGAGAACGCGAAAGGGAACCGTGGTGGGTAGGTAGCAGAGAGTAAAAGGACCCAAGAAAGGGATAGTTATGAGCTCATTCTGAATACGTCAGGAATTTGAAGGACACGTGCGCCTAAACTCGAAACCTTATAACGTTTGATCCCCCAAACGTCCACATTTTGCATCCCTACACGTCCCTGCCCAGCTTCTTCCCCTCCCTAACTCCCTCTCTGTTCACTTACCCCTTTCATCTCTCTCACTTGGAACTCCCTTTTAACTTAGTCGCTAATGGTCCCTTCTTCGGTTCGATGGGTTTTATATGTTCGCATATTCTACATAATTACTTAGTCTCCTTGGAGAGGAGCCCGGGGTGTAACGGGTTGAACAATCGAACGACGTTTTTAGAAGACGTCTTTCCAAATCCTTCTAGGTTCTCAAAAATGGTTTTCTCTGTTTACCTCTAGAGTTAAGGGAATTGGTGCATACGTGGGCAGAAATTCAATCGAATAAAAACGTGTTGAAGGCAGTTAGTAATGAAAATATTTCTAAATGAGGTTGAATATAAGATAAATGAAAATATGATTTGTTAGTTCTCATAGAATAGGATGTTCAATGACATGTTATCTGGTTCTATACTTCCCAGACTTCTGATTCAAGTATTTTGTTATCGTTGTTGAAGGACGACATTATGTAGGTAAAGGCGTCTTTTATATGCCATATGGTTAATGTTTAGAGTGCAAGACATTTCCCGTCGCCTGAGGTGAATCAACAAGCTAAGACTAAAACAAAACACTCGAATAGACTTCAGATTCAACCACTTGCGACAGACATCAACCACATGAATGCAAATTTTCCTCACCAGAAGAGAAACAACTTAAGTTTAACGAATGAAGAAACACGGGTCCATTCACCGGGGTAATTGTCTTCTGTTCAAACAGACAATGAGGATTTGGTGTCATAGCAGTACCCAGAGCCCTCGGCTATGACCTGTGGTTCCTATCTTTCCATTGTGGAGCTCCACACTTATAGAAAATTAATTCGACTTTGTATCCATTCCAAAATCCCTCCCCATATCCACACCCTCCAACCTTTGCTGAACCCCAGTACTTGTCTAAAACTATTTGCTATTGGAATACAATAGTTTTGCGGCTGAATACAATAGTTTGACAGTAACTGGACATGTACTTAGTGCCCATGTTACCTAAGGACCCACATGTATTTGAGTAAAACAGTTTCGTGGTTACCAGAATGAAAGGATAATTGCTCCTCGGTACGGACGGGGTATACATATCTAGATCTAGATGCTGTGTACAAAACTAGATAAACATGAAAAAAGCATAAGTCTGATAAGATTACGAACAAGTGACAAATGTATCTAATACATCAATGTCAGAGACAGGCAACCCAAAAGCATATAATGTACACACACACACACACACACACACACACACACACACACACACACACACACACACACACACACACACACACACACACACACACACACACACACACACACACACACACACATATATATATATATATATATATATATATATATATATATATGTGTGTGTGTGTGTGTGTGTGTGTGTGGTGTGTGTGTGTGTGTGTGTGTGTGTGTGTGTGTCTATATGTTTATATGTTTGAATAAACAGAATTAAGTATAGGGTAAAAAATAATCTATTAAAAATAAATAAAAGGAAATACGACAGAAACACCACAACACAATAAAATAAAACATAATTAACTCTCCTGAAAAATCCAACAAAATAACGTAAAATGGAGAAGAAAATAAAACTCAAAAAAAAAAAAAAATACACAAAACAAAATAAATGAGAATCCTCAGGCGGCCGTGCCAGAGCTGTCAAGTTCTCATTCCAGTCGTTATACATTAAAGTGCAGCGGCAGTTCATACGCGTAGTACCTCCCCCCCCTCCTTCCTCCTTCCTCCTTCCTCCTTCCTGTCCAACTCAAGTAACAAAGAAAAGAGGCACGAGGACACACAGGAAGGAACTCTGTCAACTGATACTATGTCCTGTGTTTATCTATTCATTTATTCGTTTATTTATCTATTTATCTATTTATTTATCTATTCGTTTATCAGTTTCATGCTATTTTCTTTCTTTTTTTCCCCTTTGATAAGAAGGGTTCTAACATATGATGGTACAGTGGTATGATGGAAAATTTATTCTTTCATTGATGGATTGCCTTTAAATTTTACAATAGTGTGTTGGTAAAAGCCATGGAATCTTTTTATTACTATCATTATCATTATCATTATTATTATCATCATTTATTATTATCATCATCATCATCATCATCAATCATCAATCATCATCATCATTATTATTATTATTATTATTATTATTACTATCATTATTATCATCATCATCATCATCATCATCATCATCATCATCATCATTATTATTATTACTATTATTACTATTATTACTATTATTACTATTATTACTATTATTACTATTATTACTATTATTACTATCATCATCATCATCATCATCATCATCATCATCATCATCATCATCATCATCATCATCATCATCATCATCATCATCATCATCATCATCATCATCATCATCATCATTGTTGTTGTTGTTGTTGTTGCAGTTGTTGTCATTGTTATTGCTATAAGCCACGTTACACCTTCAGATAAGTAAAATTGAACCAGCCATAACATCAGAATCTATGGACTATACTGCTGAAGTAATGAAGGTCATTTCATGTCGAGAAGAACCTTATTAAAAGGAAGTAGATCCTATGTGTCCACTAAAGGTCGAATATCCTGTTATCAAAAATATTTGTATTTATTTTCATAAATCAAGAGAAAGACAAAATTAAAATAAAGTCCTTTAACTCGTTACTCCCTCTTCACCCTAGTCTTTGTCGCTTCTTCCCTTTTTCCTCTCCTTCGTCAACACTATTCCACTCTCTCCTCTGTCCTTCTATTATCCACTTTAACCATCTATCTTCATTTTCCTCTCTGCTTACTGTACCCCATCCAACTCCTTCCGCATTGTACACCTGTTGTGTCATCGCATAGTCTACATCACTGAAGGAGACCCCTCGCATAAGTGTTTGAACTTATGTCACATAAATAACAAATTCCGCGCGATGTGCTAATGCTTATCACAAGTGTGGTACAATGGTAGCGTTCTGCCTTTATGCTAACCAGTGACACAGCCAAGGGTTCGAATCCCGGGCCAGTGTTTAGTTTGTTCTCTGCGTATGACCTGGAAAGTATGGTTTTGATTCCATCCTATTTTTTTTTTTTTTTCTGCAAGAAATTTTGGCACCAGGGTGAAGGGAGTTCTTGGAAAATGTGTCAGAAACTCGGTGAGGAAGTTGTGACAATGACAATCGTATCGTTAGTTCAACTCTCACAGTTGTAATACTTTTATCGAAAAAAAAGGAAAAAGAAGAAAAAACAAAAACGGTAAGGAAGAAAAGGAAAGAAGGAAGAGCAAAAGGGAGGAAGGAAGAAAGGAAGGAAGAGCAGAAGGGAGGAAGGAAGAAAGGAAGGAAGGAAGGAAGGAAGGAAGGAAGGACGGAGGGAAGGACGAATGGAAGGACGGAAGGAAGGACGGAAGGAAGGAAGGACGGAAGGAAGGAAGGAAGGAAGGAAGGAAGGAAGGAAGGAAGGAAGGAAGAAAGGAAGGACGGAAGGAAGGAAGGAAGGAAGGAAGGAAGGAAGGAAGGAAGGAAGGAAGGAAGGAAGGAAGGAAGGAAGGAAGGAAGGACGGAAGGAAGGAAGGAAGGAAGGAAGGAAGGAAGGACGAAAGGAAAGACGGAAGGAAGGACGGAAGGAAGAATGGAAGGAAGGACGGAAGGAAGGACGGAAGGTAGGAATGTAGGAAGAAATGAGGAAGAGAGAAAGAGAGAGAAAAAAAAGAGGAAGTGAGCCCCAGGCGCGTTTTACACATCTAACCCCCCTTCCCTCCCCCTCCCAACCTTATCCAACCCATTAGTCGCTCTTACAAAGGGCGCCCTCTACTCCTCTCCTCACCCTTCACTCTTATCACATCCATTTATTACACTTATTCCCGTCACCTCAACTTCTCTGGGAGTCGAGGAGGTTAGGGGAGGAGAGGAGAGGGAGGACAGGAGGGGGAGGAAGAGGAAGAGGAGGAGGAGGAAGAGGACGACGAGCAAGAGGAGGAAGACGAGGAGGAAGAGGAAGAGGAGGAAGAGGAGGAGGAGGAAGAGTACGACGAGCAAGAGGAGGGAGAGGAGGAGGAGGAGGAGAAGTAGTGATGGTGTATTCTTTGCATCTCCCGACCCCAATTACAGAGATTCGTCTTTCATATCTTCTCTAAATCCTCACCAAGATTGTGTCCACAGACAAGTTGCAACTAAGTGAAATTGCAATTCATCATCATTATTATAACTAATCAGTTAACTCCACCTCTTCATTTCCCCTGGTGACTTTCAAGACAACGGAATAGATAGAATTTCCTCAATGTATTGGGAAGATTATCAGCCTACACTGCCATAGGGGCATGATTAAGTTAGGTTAGCTTAGATTAGGATAGGTTAGGCTAGGTTAGCTTAGATTTATATCAGGTAAAGCTGGGTTAGTTTAGTTTAGGTATGCTTAAGTTCAGTTAGATTAGGTTAGATTAGGTCACATAAAAAAAATTACATGTCAGTGACTCCCTGATTATGACCCTGACATAGCTGAGTAGAATAGCAAAAGAAGGAAATCCACTAAGAATTTGCTTGTCAGCCTGTTTGAACGTCCTTGCTGATGGATCCACAAGTAAATCCACTTAGATCATTGGGGCGCGCGCGTGCCTTCTTCCCCGCGCGTTCCTCAGATCCTGAGTATTCTCCCTCTTTAACAACCCAACTTGCTCCCCT
>NC_134800.1:51999426-52006926 GCF_046742065.1 Oratosquilla oratoria
TGTGTGTGTGTGTGTGTGTGTGTGTGTGTGTGTGTGTGTGTGTGTGTGTGTGTGTGTGTGTGTGTGTGTGTGTGTGTGTGTGTGTGTGTGTGTGTGTGTGTGTGTGTGTGTGTGAGTGTGTTTGTGTGCGTATGTGTGTGAAAAGTGTTTGTGTGTATGTGTGTGTGTATGTGTAGTCCTGTCCCTTAATCTTCAATTATAATGCATAACTTCAAACCATGTATGTCTCCAATTTGGGCTATATCTCATTCTCTAAATACCGTACTTAGATCTGAATTAATATATGATTCCAGCTTTGGCTATGTTACCCTCTAGGCTATTCCAAGTACTTTATATATCTATATGGAAAATTGTATTGCTTTATGATGATCATATGGTTTAACGTCAAATACTCCCCTCTACCGGGAGGCTAGGATAGTGCCCATTACAGAAGAATTTGTAGCGTAGTATTTAATGAACAATGCCCTTGGTTCAACTTCACCGGTGGCAGGGTTCGAACTGCCATTCTCTCGATCTTCAACACAAACAACGAGGCCCTAACCCGCTCAGCCAGCGATATGCTATTTCTTCATATACTGCATTTATATTTTATTTGTTTCATTCCCCCCCATGCCCTCGTGAAACCCTCCAAACTCTAATCACGAGATCTCCTCTGTCACCGTAATCTTTCTCCTTTAGCGACCTGAATGCTCTAATCAAGTCACCTCTTTCCCCTCGATCTTTCAGCGTTGGCAGATCTAATGATTTTGGTCTCTCCTTGTATGGCTTATCTGTCAGGCTGGGATCCAATTCTGTTCTTGGCCTTTGTATCCTTTCAATCTTCTTAATCTCTTTCATTCCGTGTGGGGCTGCAACCACTGATGCATATTTCAGTCTTGAGCAGGTCAAGAATTTTATTCTTTTCTTTTCCTCTTATTTCTTCATCCATATAGAGAGAAGACACACACACACACACACACACACACACACACACACACACACACACACACACACACACACACACACATATATATATATATATATATATATATATATATATATATATATATATGAGAGTAATTCGCTAATAGCAGCGACATCAAACCGATAATTTTTGTGACAGTTGCATGCAGGATTCGAACCCGCTGTACTCGGCCATCCGTAAATTACCTTCCCAGTGCCCTAACCACTAGACCACAGAGGCTATAAAATCCTTGAAACCTGGAATCGAACTGATTCCCGAGGGTAGGAAGATCACTTATTACGGTGATCCGAAATTCCTGTTTTACTCAAGGACCAGCCCACCAGTGGTATGGGGTAAGGGCCGGGTCGAATCCCTTTCACGCTTATCACCATTGTAACTATGAGAGGTAATTTACGGATGGCCGAGTACAGCTGGTTCGAATCCTGCATGCAACTGTCACAAAAATTATCGATATATATATTTATACATACATATATATATATATATATATATATATATATATATATATATATACATATATGCATGTATGTATATAATATGTATAATATGTATATATCTATTCATTTCTCTATTTATTTATCTATGCATTTGTTTATTTACATTATTACAACAAGACTATTTTGTTTGTGTTCATGACACTTTCTCGGTAGGAAAAGAGTTGCGACAGCTAACCACCGAGCACTCTATCCATTGCACTAGATCAACCCTCTGCTGCCGTTGACAGATTCGGCTTTGGTATCTTGACAATCTTGACGTCAAAGGATGAATGACTCTTTTTTGTTGCCATAACACTCTCGTTGTCCCCACATACTTCACTGGCTGAATGCACTGATTTATTGTGTTTTGTTTCGCTGTGGGGATGGTAGAAGTGGGAACTTGTCTTGCGAGTGTTACTTGTTGTCTGTTTTGGGTTTCCATCGTCTCATCCGCAGGGAGTTTGTTCTTCACTGAATAAAGTTCTTTGGTGGTAGTCAAGAGATATACAGAAGTCGTCAGTAATAATGAAAGAGTTAAATGAATACTTAGTCGAAAATAATGAAGATAATATTTTTTTTTGTACATTTCTCGTTATTTTTTTGTTTCCTTGTGTTCTGTTGTGGTGTAAGGTTTACTGACATACGTATAAGGGTTGGCGAATTGGTATTCCAATTAATATCACACACACACACACACACACACACACACACACACACACACACACACACACACACACACACACACACACACACACACACACACACACACACACACACACACACACACACACACACACACACACACACACACACACACACACACACACACACATATATATATATATATATTATATATATATATATATATATATGCATATATACATATATATATATATATATATATATATATAATGCATACATATATAGTTGAATAGATACACATATTGATAAATGAATAAAAAGATGGAAACATACACATATAGGTGGAAATAGTGACGGATAAATATATGCATGTATATCTATACATGGTTGAAAATTATTATACATAGCCTTTTTCCTTAAACTTCAGGAGAAGCATCTTGGTATGCAAATTTGCTTTAGATGCGAATCGTGGAACACAAGTCTGTATATTGAAAGCCTTGCAGCTCCAATGAAAACGCCAATCTTCAATAAGAGCAGGTTGAAGTATGCGTGCTATTAGAAATGCTTACATTTTGCATTTTGCCACACATATTTTCAACTTTGTACAAGTATATAAGGTTAACAGATGTGGACAGAAGCCCACACACTCTATTCCTGGCTTTATCAAAACAATAATGTACTTCACATTTTTTCTTCAGTTCACAGTATTCTTTGATTTGATACAAAACTACTTCATCCAAATAAAAGACACTATTATTTCCCCTCTTCTTCTTTCAGCCAAGAAAAATATGTGTTTGAAAAAGAATCTGGCCATATATATGCATATATATATATATATATATATATATATATATATATATATATATTATATATATATATATATGTATATATGTATATATATATATATATATAATATATATATATATATATATATATATGTATATATGCTAGGCAGAAAAAAAATATGAAGAAGGTGTCATCAAGCTCATGTAGTTGAATAAGAAATATCATAACTGCATGACAAGTGCATTCTTTGCAAAAACTGCCCCACAGTTGCAATGAACTATTAAGAATTGTATCTAAGTGTTTATAATTATTCCTACATTTTTCTTTCGGAGGCAGGTGAAGGAGGTCCTTGTGATATATATGATGTTTGGTTTCTGCAATCATATGATTAATAACTTGTATTATATCGACCATGTACCAAGATTCCTCTAGTCCAGTGGGAAAAAATAAGCTTTAAAGGAAGACGTTAAACATGTCTTTGTGAGCACAATTCAAAGTGTCTGGAATTCACTGTCGCTCATTTTCTATTAGACCGTAATTTGAGATGTTGATTTTTTTCCATAGCCTACGTGAATAATGACAAAGATAGATTCCTAAATTCAATAATTTATGTACACAATTCAATTAGTTTATTGATTATGTCCACTGTAGAGGATTTTAGTCAGTTAGGAGAGACCCCAGGAAACCAGTTTTGGTTTCCTGGATATATTTTAGGATATATTTCCTGGGTATACTTTAGGATATATTTTAAACTTTTAAGTTTAAGATATATCCTAACCCTTAAACTACCTCACGACTTGACCAAGTTATGATATAAAACACAATACATTATACAATTTTTTTTTAATTTAGTATGATCCAATATACAAGTGAATCCACAAATTATACCGTCAATCGTTTCTGAAAGTTACAGTGTACATATACTATATATATGCACCTTTCTTACAGATGCTGTTACGCGACTACAGAATGAAAAATAAACAAAATCCACTTACAGACATATCAATTCCTCGTACAACATATCGAACAAATCTTATGAAATAGGAGGTTAATATATTGATATACTATCCATAGATATTCAGAGTATCACTACATAATTTTATTTCTTACTGGACAATTCTAAAACCGAAATCTATACTTAATTAATACCTAAAGACTACGGAAAGTTATCAGTATTTCATGAACATATTTGTATGTTTTTCCTGTCTGCCACCATGCAATTCGGTTCAATTGAGGAAGCTCAGGTCAATGAGAACTAAGCAACTTAATCTTCCACACACTGATGACGCACAGCCGAAAGGAAACCTATGATTGGCTACTGGAATCGCGTTAAGCAATCACGGCAGCTTTTGGAACTACGTCACTGGAACCGCGAATGGATGGAGGCAGCAAGGTTCCGGTTGAATAATCTAATTCCAGTATAATGAAATGCAGGTAATGAAATAGAAAGACTGGAAGCCAACAAACCTCAGACTAGCTTGAGATCGTCCACTAAATATTTTTTGTACGCGTCAAGTTCACTGTACACACACACACACACATATGTATATATATATATATATATATATATATGTATATATATATATACACATATATATATATGTACATATATATATATATATATGTATATATATTCATGTACATATGTACACTTAAAACCCACTATTGGAGAAATAATATCAAAAGTACAGGAGATCCGTATATTTCGACTACTATCTGTAGTCTTCTTCAGTTGAAGAGGACCACAGATAGTAGTCGAAATATACGGATCTCCTGCACTTCTGATATTATTTCTCCGATGGTGGGTTTTAAGTGTATATCTACAAATGTGTTATAACATTACAGTTTGCCTTTTGTATATGTATATATATATATATATATATATATATATATATATATATATATATATATATATATGTATATATATATGTATATACAGATGTGTATATATATATATATACATATATATATATATATATATATATATATATATATATATATATATATATGTATATACCTATTGCAACAAAAGTAAGACATTGCAGCAAAGAAAGCTCTTACGATGCAACTATTTTTTACTGCAGCAAGCATGACTTACTTGAGGGGGTTCCAAGTCCACTTTTGCAGAACATTCGTTCTTTTGTGACATTTGGCAACTCGAGGAAGGATTCTAGGGAAGATGGACATTAGAACTGCATCCTTAGAAGAGATCCTACTACAGGAGTTTCGATCCAAAGACTATCAAACGCAGTTCGAACTCGCCCAACCTTGAGTCACCAGAAGTCCCACCACAGCTGTGCCAGACAGCTGCGACAGTATATCATAAGACAAGTGACATCAGGGAATGGACAGGATGACGGCGCATTTTAGCAGTCTGTACGGCTCGTTCGTATTTCGACAGGATAATTTTCTTTCTTCCTTCTTTTCTCTTATGTCTTTTTTTTTTCTCTTTCTTTCTTTTCTTTTTTGTGTCTAATGTTTACTTGTTCTTTCTGGCTATCTAATGTGTAGTTTCTTCTTCCTAGACTCTTTTTTTTTTTTTTTTCTCGACTTCGTCATCTTCTTAGTTCCTTTCTTTCTCAACCTCACACTTTCTGTTTTCTTCTTCACCTCCGCCATCAACTTTCCGTTTAATTCCCCGCTTTGCCCCTCGAGAGCCCTTTCCGTAATAGGTTTGTTGTTGTTGTTGTTGTTGTTGTTGTTGTTGTTGTTGTTGTTGTTGTTGTTGTTGTTGTTGTTGTTGTTGTTGTTGTTGTTGTTGTTGTTGTTGATGTTGATGTTGATGTTGACGTTGATGTCGATGTTGATGTTGACGTTGATGTTGATGTTGACGTTAATGTTAATGTTGATGTTGATGTTGATCTTGTTGATGTTGATGTTGATGTTGATGTTGATGTTGTTGATGTTGATGTTGATGTTGATGTTGATGTTGATGTTGTTGTTGTTGTTGTTGTTGTTGATGTTGTTGTCTATTTATTTCTTTTTACCAAGCTGTCTTATTTATCTCCATGCCAGCATATTGGTAACGAAAAGGTTACAGCATTTTATTAAAGATGACCCGCTCAGAACTTTATATGACGGTTGCTGCAAATTCATGTAATCTATTTCCTTGGTAACCCTTTGTATAGAGCCTAACCCTCACCTCATTACTTGTTGAGTACGTAATCAATGTGGAAATTAATAGAAAGTCTTCAAATAGAAAGTCTCATTCCAGAAATAATCTTCACTCATTCGGTAAAATGTCGTTCCACTTCATTTCTTCCATCTTCCTATCCTCCCTTCACTTCTCTTTTCCTTCTCTCACTTTTTCCTCCTTCTCACTCTCTTCACATCTCTTCTCTCTTCTCTCATTTCCTTCTTCTTTCTTTCTCTTTTCCCCTCGACCTCCTCCTCTCCTCCTCCTCCTCTTCCTCTTCACTCCTCATACTTTCCTCTTCTACCTCTATCTCCTCTTCATTCCATTCTCCTCTTCCTTTTCTTTATCTCCTTCTCCTCGACCTCCTCCTCCTCCTCTTCACTCCTCCCTTCTTCTCTATCACTTCTTCCTTTCCTCTTCTACCTCTCCTATCTCTTCATTCTCCATTTCCTCTCCTTCCTTTTTCTTTCACCTCTTCTTCCTCCTCGACCTCCTCCTCCTCCTCCTCCCCCCACCTCGTCACGCCTCCATTCTTCTCTATCACTTCTTCCTTTCTTCTTCCACCTCTTCTATCTCCTCTTCATTCTCCATTTCCTCTTCCTTATCCTTTATCTCTCACTTCTTCTTCCTCCTCGACCTCCTCCTCCTCCTCCTCCCACTTCTTCACTCCTCCCTTCTTTTCTATAACTTCTCCCTTTCCCCTTTCACCTCTCCTATCTCCTCTTCATTCTCCATTTCCTCTTCCTTCTCCTTTATCTCTTTCACTTCTTCTTCCTCCTCGACCTGCTCCTCCTCCACCCACCTCTTCACTCCTCCCTTCTTCTCTATCACTTCTTCCTTTCTTCTTCCACATCTCCCATCTCCTCTTCATTCTCCATTTCCTCTTCCTTCTTCTTTATCTCTTTCACCTCTTCTTCCTCCTCGACCTCCTCCTCCCACTTCTTCACTCCTCCCTTCTTCTCTATCACTTCTCCCTTTCCTCTTCCACCTCTCCTATCTCCTCTTCCTTCTCCTTTATCTCTTTCACCTCTTCTTCCTCCTCGACCTCCTCCTCCTCCTCCTCCTCCCACCTCTTCACTCCTCCCTTCTTCTCTATCACTTCTTCCTTTCCTCTTCCACCTCTCCTATCTCCTCTTCATTCTCCATTTCCTCTTCCTTCTCCTTTATCTCTTTCACTTCTTCTTCCTCCTCGACCTCCTCCTCCTCCTCCCACCTCTTCACTCCTCCCTTCTTCTCTATCACTTCTTCCTTTCCTCTTCCACCTCTCCTATCTCCTCTTCATTCTCCATTTCCTCTTCCTTCTCCTTCTAGTCCTTCCTCTTTCTTCTCTTTGTCGTCTTCTCCCGTCTTTGTCTTCCTTCCTGCTTCTCCCTGGCTCTCACTGACATAAACAAGAGATCAACACCTGACACATTCTAATGGCTTAACGGATCTCGAAATGTTGCGTGAAAGATACATACATACATACATATACCAAGGCTTTTTCCCCCTTACCA
>NC_134800.1:52011926-52034426 GCF_046742065.1 Oratosquilla oratoria
CCTCTTCCTCTTCCTATGATGTCATTTCTTGCTTATCTTATTCTCTTCCATCTCACACTCCCTTTTTATCATCCCCTCCTTCTTCTCCTTTTTTTATTTTCTTTGTCTCCTTGCTTCCTTTTCTCCTCTTTTCCCTTCTATTCCTGTTCTTTTGTAATTATCTTTAACTTATCTATTTATATGTTTTTTATTTCTGATACTGTTCGGTTCAGCACATTTTCGAAACATGCTTTTGCATTCTGTGTTTACAAGATTTTATTTATTTTTTATCGTGGATTCCATATTGTGTCAAGCCTAGATTTCCCAACACTTGATATTCTCATTAAAGAGAATGTTTAAAAAAAAAATACCATATATTTCCATGTTTTGCATCATTTAACTATTTCACCTAAATTAACATTTCAGCTTCAGTTTCAATTTCCCCATAACTATCCTTCTTTTCCTCCTCCTCTTCCCCTTCTCTTCCTCATCCTCCATATCCTCATCCTCCTTCACCTCTTCCTCATTCGCTTCTTCCTCTTCCTTTTCTTCTCCCTTTTCCTCTTCCTCACCCTTTTCTTCCTCTTCTCCCTCCTTATATTCCTCCTCCTTCTCCTCCTCTCCCTTTCCCTTCTATTACTCCTTGTGTTCATCTTCCTTCTCCTATTCTTCCTGCCCCTTTTCTTACTCCTCTTCCAATCTGTATTACTCTTCCTATCCTCTCTTCTCCTTTTCCTCCCTCTTTTCTTTCTCCTCTCCCACCTTGTATTCTTCTTCCTTTTCCTCTTTCTTCTCCTCTCCCTTTCTCTTTCCTTCCTCTTCTCCCTCTTTGTATTCCTCTTCCCTCTCCTCTTTCTCCTCCTCTTCCTTCCTCTTTTCTTCCCCCTCTACCTCCTTGTTTTCCTTTTCCTTCTCCTCTTTCTTCTCTTCTTACCTCTCTTCTTCCCTATATTCCTCTCCCTTCTCCTCCTCTTCCTTCCCCTTTTCTTCCTCCTCTTCCTCCTTGTATTCCTCTTCCTTCCTCTCCTTCTCCTCCTCTTCCTCCTTGTTTTCTTTTTCCTTCTCCTCTTTCTCCTCTTCGTACCTCTTTTCTTCCCCCTCTTCTTCCTTATATTCCTCTCCCTTCTCCTCCTCTTCCTTCCCCTTTTCTTCCTCATTTTCCTCCTTGTATTCCTCTCCCTTCTCCTCCTCTTCCTTCCCCTTTTCTTCCTCATTTTCCTCCTTGTATTCCTCTTCCTTCCTCTCCTTCTCCTCCTCGTCCTCCTTCCTTTTTCCGTCCTATTTTTTATCTCCTAATCCCTCCCTTGGACCTCGTCCCCGGAATTACAGCGAATTCTTTCGGCTTCTTTGTTATTTTCTTCATCATCTCTGATGTCGTCGTATTATCACTATAATCACTATTATCACCGCCGTCGCCGAAGTCGTCGTCATCATCGTCATCGTTACAATTAATGTCATTATCATAATCATCATTTTTATCACATTAGTCGTTTTTTATCGTTGCCGTCGTCATCGTCATCTTCATCGTCAATGTCATCGGCATCATTGTCACCATAATCGCCATCGTTATAATCATCATGTCTTTAATCTTGATTTTTTCTTTTGTCATTATCATGGTTATCATTTCCATGATTGTCACTAAATTTTGCCATTATTATCATTACCAACTCCGTCACCATTACCATCATCATCTCCATTCCCATCATCATCGCTAAATCCTCATCACATGCTCTATTCTCACGCTTTGCAAATTTCTTTAGACTCATCCACCTTACCCACCATTTCCCCTTCCCGTCCCCCTTCCCGTCTCCGTCCGCCCCTCTCCAATCTCCCTTCCATCGCCCGTCTCCAGCTCTCTCCCCTTCCTCCTCCTCCTCCTCCTCTTCCTCCTCTTCCCCCAGCTGCATCGTGCCGGGCATCGCCACTAAATCCAGCTTACCTGTCTTGACCATGCAGCTGGCCCAGCCAAAGCCGCCCACCTAATACTTCACCTAATACTCTTACTAATGCCCTCGCCATATCAGTAGGGAAGAGAGAGGAGAGAGAGTTAGAGAGAGAGAGAGAGAGAGAGAGAGAGAGAGAGAGAGAGAGAGAGAGAGAGAGAGAGAGAGAGAGAGAGAGAGAGAGAGAGAGCGAGCGAGAGAGAGAGAGAGAGAGAGAGAGAGAGCGAGAGAGAGAGAGAGAGAGAGAGAGAGAGAGAGAGAGAGAGAGAGAGAGAGAGAGAGAGAGAGAGAGAGAGAGAGAGTTAGAGAGAGAGTTAGAGAGAGAGTTAGAGATAGAGTTAGAGAAAGAGAGATAGCACCTTCTTTAACCTAGACAGATTTCTGAAAACCCTTCTACAGCAAAAGTCTTTGTTTAACTGACTAGAGCCACTCGGCGACAAACAGAATAAAAACTTAAAAGCTACTTAGACTTGTGAAAGGGTGAATCTTGTTTGAGATCCATTATCAGACCAGAAAGCCTTTGGCATCTGTCTGAACACATCAGCTGTCGCTCTCGTGCTAACAGAAGCCTCTTCAGAGAGACGGTACATCCTCTATTCGCTGCTCTTACCGTAAGAGTTAGGACAGTGCAAGTAATTGATGCAGCCTATCTTCAGCTTCGTCGGCACAGTAACGTATGTTATATATTTTTGTTCTAGTTAATAATAGTAGGTTTTGTATAGATGTAGGGGTGGGCCTAAAGGATTCTCATTCAATCAAGAACCCTTTTATGTATGTGTCTATTCATATGTGTCTGTGTTCGTACGTACGAGTTCATATGTGTCTGTGTTCGTACTAGTATATGTGCTTGTTCGTATTTGTATGCGTATATGCATGCGAGATATAAATTTCCTATTCCATATTATTTCATAAGGAATACCTTTCTAAACTCTTATCAATAATCACACCACTGAAGCATTCCAATGAAAAAAACACATTGCTACAAGAGGCATTGCAAGGCATTAGAGCGTCACTAATGGAACAATCGGCAAAAACGACTTGACGTCACGTCGGTTGAAAACCTTCGCAGGAGTAAAACAAATGAAGCTCAAAGATCTGATCCGAGCAAACATTATCCATTTTAAAGGAAGACAGCACGTCAAAGAACCAAGTACCCTTGAATGCTATAGCATATTTCAGTAACTTTACGTTGATTGGCATCAGGTGATATTATCGGCATGGTGAGGGGAATTTTGTGGACTAATCTGCTCAAGCTGTCATTAACTCTTTCGTCCCTTTTGATATACTTCAGTATATATTAAGGCTTATGCTAAACAGGTTTGTGCATATGAGAGGTAACTACTAGACTGACAGTATTAGTAAGAAGACAGACATCTGTTATGACGACCAGTGAAGGACTATGGACCAAATGGTCATCTCATGGAGATCTTGCCCATTACATCAAGTTCTAGAAAGATCAAACACGAAACAATGGCATCGATGTGGAACTAAACAAGACAGACTTTTCACAAAAATGTCTTCATAGCTCCATATAATCGATCAATATCACTGATATCAGATTTATTATTATGTTTGTGGTGATTCGAATTTCTGTTCGTTTCATGAGATTTTTCAAACAAAATATTCAATAGATTAATAACGACAATTATTACTACTGTCAAAGCACAATGCTGTGCGTGCTTTGCATATGTTTGTGTGTGTGTGTGTGTGTGTGTGTGTGTGTGTGTGTGTGTGTGTGTGTGTGTGTGTGTGTGTGTGTGTGTGTGTGTGTGTGTGTGTGTGTGTGTGATTCACCATGGTCTTGGATAACGTGTTGGACTCGTGATCGACAGCTATTTCCCTCCCGTAAGAGAGCTCAGAGCACATATGACCGATCTATGGGTAATGCTGTAACCTTACACGCACCCCCCCCCGAACTCCCCGTCCACGAGAGTTGGAGTAACGACTCGCAGCTCAGCGGTACCGAAATTATTTCAGCCCCGATGTGTGTGTGTGTGTGTGTGTGTGTGTGTGTGTGTGTGTGTGTGTGTGTGTGTGTGTGTGTGTGTGTGTGTGTGTGTACATGTACACACATATCCGTACATATAACAACCACAATTCAATGTTTCATTAGAACCACACATCTTTCATTCCCCTAATGAACGTAAGAAAAGGTCTAGCTGCTCGGAAATATAGTTTGATTTTTACAATAAAAATATTAAATTTCTCATTAAAACCAAGGATAAGTCATGTTACTACTTAAATCTGGCCTTCCAATGAACACAACTGTCGATTGTTTCATTCTAGCTACAGAATCAAAGTTGAAATTAAATACATATACGATGTTGATGGAGCAAGTTAGATGTACGAAAGTTGGTAGCTACTCTTAAACAACTGTGTATATTTACGTTTCAGAATTGGTTTTGTGACTGTACAATACAAATAACTATGCCATTGTCCTTTTTCTATATTGAATTTGAAAAAAAACTTTGGTGTAAGTTACATCAGTAATCGTAAGTAGCGACATAGATAAACATTATGCGTGTATAATATTAGGATGTTTTCTTTTCATACGACAACGCTTTTTGTCGAATTTCAAATATAGACGACATCGTGCATTGCAATGCACTGGAAGAACAAGTCAACAGACGGCAAATTACTACACTGCGACAATCTTCAGAAACAACAACAACATTGTGTTTGTCTTCCGTAGTTTCATATGCGCTGTTGTAAAGGTTTCATTACCAGAAAACAAATATCAAATTGAATGACTATTTCTATGACAAGAGTATATAAACTACTGTGTCACGTAATTTGATTCATGGGCGGTCATTCGCAATCATACAGTTGGAGTTATATGAAAAACTCGACAGAAAATTTTATATGGCTGCGCGTGATACAATACATACTTGTATTAGTATCAAGTGCTATAAGTGATAATGTAACGACCGTTAGCAACTTATGTACTATTTCATCAAAACAGCTTATACACGCGCGCGCACGCACGCACATACATACACACGTGTATATATATATATATATATATATATATATATATATATATATGCATACATATATATACATATATGCATACATATATATACATGTATATGTATATATGTATATATATATATATATATATATACATATATATATAGTGTCTGCACTTAAGTTTGCTATATAACTTGTCTAATTACTTGTTTGTCTGTTTATGTAGTTACAGAATTTTCTGCATCTAAGCCCGTTATGATAGTGTCTGCTATTGGCATCTTTTGCTGCAAAGCATTGTAATTAATCACAGAAATAGTCAAAGCTGACACGAAAGAAACTACCTTGTGTTCAGGCCGGTGACTGACTGTCAGCATAGCCCAACTCTATCTAATATTATTTTAGGGGCATAGATGAAAGTGCTGAAGACAGCGAATTACAGACAGACCCTTCTTCCTGACATCCTTTCAACAAGAGCCAGATCGTACACACATCCATCGCTGTCCTTGTCATATTATATTCATGCAAACTTTGCGTATTTATATATTTTTTTTATGGAGCAATGAAAGGAAAATATTATCCTGACACACATAACGCAAACTCGTTCGCTGTCGAAATCAGAATGTGATTATATATGTGGTTTTATTCTATTAAAGTATTACACTGGGACTAATGCTCAAATGCATATCCAAATGAATTTGGAAAGGTCAGGATGACCTGATTTTCTTTTTTTATCCATGCATTTATTTCTTATATCTGTTTATATATATATATTTTCATATTGTTCTATTTTCTACTATTATAACTATCAATATTACTACTATTACTATTGTTGTTAACCTAACTAATGATGACGATGATTATTATCATTATTATTAATATTAATATTAATATTAATATTAATATCAATATTGCTATTGCTATTGCTATTATTGTTAATGTTATTGTTATTACTATTATTATTATTATTATTATTATTATTATTATTATTATTATTATTATTATTATTATTATTATTATTATTATTATTATTATTATTGTTATCATTATTATTATTATTATTGTTGTTGTTGTTGTAGTTGTTGTTATTATTATCATTATTATCATTACTATCATCATTATTATGATACATGGGAGTTAGTGGGGGATGTGGGGGGTGAGGGAGTGTGCTTGAATG
Source organism: Oratosquilla oratoria (assembly GCF_046742065.1). Classification (NCBI taxonomy): domain Eukaryota; kingdom Metazoa; phylum Arthropoda; class Malacostraca; order Stomatopoda; family Squillidae; genus Oratosquilla; species Oratosquilla oratoria. The sequence goes on from NC_134800.1 coordinate 52,017,993, forward strand.
ATATTTTGTCGAAGCCCGAAGGGATTTCACCCCGTCTTCTCTTTTTCTGCATGAGGGGATGGAGAGATCGGGGAGTCGCCGATTAAATGATGCAGCCTTACCACGGATGTGCTGTGTATTGCTTCTGATCCAGGGTAGTGGGCGAGATGCAGGGATGACCCGTCATCCGGGAGGAGCCAAGAAAAGAGGGAGGGAGGGAGGGGTGGTGAATGGGAGGGGAGTAAGTGGGGACGAAATGGGTGGAAGTGGATTTATGCCTTTCACTTTGACTACCTCGCTTATAAGGGGGAAAAAGCTGTTGGTACATGAATACATATATTATCATTATCATCATCATCATCATCATCATCCTCATATATATATATATATATATGTATATATATATATATATATATATATATATATATATATATATATATATATATATATGTATGTATAATCTGACCGCCGGGTTTCTCATGGACAAAGTGATCTTTATTTATTTTTATTTTTATTTTTATTTTTTTTACCTCTCGAAGACCGTATTTTGTTGTGAGACCTTCCGGTTGATACTTATTTTATTGGAGAGATACACATCTTTATCAATCGTTGATTTACACACAGCGAATGATATATAACGCAATGCAGTTAGCAAATATAATAACATTAATAGCAAGGGAAAAAGGAAATAGGGAAGAGATCAACTGTTTATGTGTTACGATAGTTGTCCTCAAAACAAAATCTTAGTAGTTATCCATTTTCACATAGCTTACAAACAAACATGTGAAACTTCTTCTTTCACAAATAGTTTTTATTTTCAAAGACCTCGGAATGTAATTCACTTTCAAGTAAAAAAAAAAAAAATCCTTAATCCTTCTCTGTGGTTGTTGCCTTATACGTTTTTTTCATTGCAAACCTCTTTTTATTTATGTACTGAAAAGTTTCCCCTTCCCCTATAGTCAAGAGGATAAAAGCAAGACAAAGAACAACACGGAGAAGATGCTTCCAATCTGCATTATGACCCTCTATCATTTCATACACAAACCAGTCAGCTTCAACTTGGGAACATGGAGTCCAAAGGAGCTGCATCTGAGTCCAATTGAACTCCAACAACAAATACATGAGGAATACAATAGATCTTCTGGCGGCGCAGAAAGAAGAGGAAGAAGTGGGTGAAGATTCCCTCAGCTGAACAAAACCGTTTGGCTATTTTCAGTGTGTATACTACTATTGTATATGCATATACTGTACATGCAATACATGTACATATATGTATGCATGTATATATGTATACGTACACATGTATAAGCATATTTATGTATTTGCACATACATGAACACACACACACACGCACATTATATATGAATAAATGTATGTATATATATATATATATATATATATATATATGTATATGTATATATATATATATATATTTATATATATATATATATATATATATATATATACATATGAATGAAGACATCCTGAGAGGTTGTAAGATGAGTATCACAACAAATTAATGTAGCACATTGGTAAAATTATACAATTGACCCACTTTCGAAGAAGAATAAGCGAAAGAAGAACCGTATATCTCTCTGAAGTGGATCACAGATAGTGATCGAAATATACGGATCTTCTTACTTTCGCCTATTGTTCTCCGAAAGTGGGTCAGTAGTATAATATTATATATATATATATATATATATATATATATATATATATATATATATATATATATATATATATATATATATATATGTGTGTGTGTGTGTGTGTGTGTGTGTGTGTGTGTGTGTGTGTGTGTGTGTGTGTGTGTGTGTGTGTGTGTATGTGTGTGTATGTATGTATGTGTGGTGTGTACGTGTGTGTGTGTGTGTGTGTGTGTGTGTGTGTGTGTGTGTGTGTGTGTGTGTGTGTGTGTGTGTGTGTGTGTGTGTGTGTGTGTGTGTGCGTGTGTGTGTGTGGAGAGAACTAACGGCAGCATAAAATCGTTAATGATAACCATAAATGTAAGATTCCATGTTGTTCAACGCTGGCGACTTAGCAAGGAAATAACCAGGATAAAAATATCGCGCACGAACTATGGGGTCTAGTCAAGATGTTGAAGGTTCTTTGCTATCTATAATGAAATTATTAGGTTGATATCATCTAGGGGTAGGTATGTATAATTTACAAAGTATGTTAACCTCTTAAGCACGGTAATGTTTCCTTAATTTTGAACATGATCGTCCAGCACTGGCCAGCAATATAAATGAATAAATAGATAAAGAAATGAATAGGTAAATGAGTAAATAAATAAATAAAGAAATGAAGAAGTAAATGGACAGATTAATATATAGATGAATAGAAAAAACGTTCAAGAATGATAATTCCCCTCTACGATCACGGTGTTGGGAGAGTGAAATTCTCACCGACTTTCTTCCAGGCCTCTGGAGTTCCACCGATCCTCCTCACCAGTCCCACGTCACAGCCCACAACCCGTTCTTGGTCGAGTTACAACTCGACCAGACAAAGGGACACCTGGCCTAGGACGTAGGGTCACAAAGAACCTCCTCAGACGTAGAAGCCATCAAAACTTTTTGCACACCGTGTAGACGTCAGACCTCACCTTTTATTCTGTACCCTATGGATAGCTCCGGGTCCTTTTCCAACGATCTATACTTCTTTTAATCCTATGTAGACTATCCACGTCAAGGATGAATGTTTAATACGGTAACTTTCATGTTAACTCTCTTACAACGGGCAGGTAAAAAAGAAGACAAAAAATAAAAATAAATAAATACCGAAGACACACGAATAAAATGAAACTTAAACCCACTCTCGGAGAAAGATAAGCTGAGATACAGAGTAAACCGTATATTTCGAACACTAACTGTGGTCCTCTTTAGCAGTTAGGCAGAAGAGGACCACAGTTAGTGGGCGAAATATACGGTTTACTCTGTATCTCAGCTTATCTTTCTCCGAGAGTGGGTTTAAGTTTTAAAATACCGAAGAGTTGAACACTGTTAATGGTGATCTGCTTTTACAATAATTAGAATGATACTATTGCTGTTTTAAAGCAACACCCTAAAGCACTCATTTGTTCTTTTTTTATATAATATTTTAAAAAATTGTATACCTTAATACAAATGTAAAAAAAAAAAAAATTGAGTTCTTGTTCATGCCAGCGCTTTATATAAATTAAAAGTTAAGATTTCTCTTAAGGCTTTCTCACGCAATACTTCACGCTAATTAGCCAGTTATTATCATCATAATAACAGTCTACGTTTAATTTCTTTTGTTTAAACCAGAAACTTAACGCAATGGACTTCCAGACTTAACCCGGAAGTCATCCGAGACTTTCGTTCGAAGTCTTCCCTGACTTCTTCCTACTCGACGAAAAATGCTTTCCGCTTCCCTCTTGAAAGCAGACGACATATTCCGACCCCCGGATCCTCGCCTCAGCTGCGCTTTTAATAAATGCCCTACATCATCATATTTGCAGATATTCCACCGAATCACACGTACACACGCACACACACACACACACACACACACACACACACACACACACACACACACACACACACACACACACACACACACACACACACACACACACACACACACGACTCGGTGGCGCGGTTGGTAGAGCACTGGACTGCGAAGTACGGGGGTGCTCGCAGTACCTAGTTCGAATCCTGCCCAGGGCCGAAATTATTTCGGTATCGCTGCGCTTCGGGTCGTTACTCTGACTCTCGTGGGCGGGGAGTTGTGTGTGTGTGTGTGTGTGTGTGTGTGTGTGTGTGTGTGTGTGTGTGTGTGTGTGTGTGTGTGTGTGTGTGTGTGTGAAAGGTCATAGCATTACCCATAGATCGGTCATATGAGCTCTGAGCTCTCTTCCGGGAGAGGAAATAGCTGTCGATCACGAGTCCTACACGTGGTCCAAAGACCAAGGTGAATACACAATCACGTATGCACGTATGTAAACCGTTGCGATTATTTGCTTTCCTTATTTTGTTTTCGGGAATAGATGCGGACGGACGCACGGGGAGGGCGCGCGCGCACAAGTAAGCGCTCATATAATACACATTTCAACCCTTTTAATGCACATTTTGTCGCAGCCCTCTTTCCAATCCCCGTGGGCGAGCGAGGCACACATAGGTCTCCTCGCTCCCTCACTCAGGAGCTGAATACCCGAATGTCGGCGGGAGAGTCTCGCTCCGCCCGAAGGGCTCTGACGTATTGTGAGAGGCGCCTCTTGGTCGGACGTGTTAGATTACTGAACTCCCTTTTTTTTTCCGTTATTATTTCTATTACTATTTTTTCGTCTTCGGATGTATTCTAAGGCCTCTCGTCCTGGTCTCGATAGGTTTTGTGTGCGTGTGTGTGTGTGTGTGTGTGTGTGTGTGTGTGTGTGTGTGTGTGTGTGTGTGTGTGTGTGTGTGTGTGTGTGTGTGTGTGTGTGTTTCCAATCCCGTGGCATGTAATACATGTTTTGTATTAGTTTACAGCTGACCACAGTGTTTCATTTAGTGTAAGAACAGCATCGTGCAAAAAAAAAAAAATCCTTTACCTGTGAATATATCTTCATACAGTTTCAAAATTCTTTGAGAAATTCCTTGTTTACTCAATGGCCAAAGACGATAAATTCTCTCGACTTTTCGCTAAACATCGAGTGGTTACTTATAGGATCTTGTTCTGGCTTACAATAGATGGTTTTATTCAACTTTGAGAGGCTCCTCGTCCTTAATAGGCTAATACAAGAATGCCTCGATTAATCCCTTTACTGTGTTGACATGAAAGGGATTAGGTGCCGGATGACGTGAGACGACTTTACTTCTCTGAGGATTAAATCTATCAACAGCTATTTTAGTCTAAGGAACGGCCTAAAAAAGAGTGAACGAAGAGGAGGAAGAAGAAGAAGAGGAGGAAGAAGACGAAGAGGAAGAAGACGAAGAAGAGAAAGAAAAAGAAGAGGAAGAAAAAGAAGAAGAGGAAGAAAAAGAAGAAGAGGAAGAAAAAGAAGAAGAGGAAGAAAAATAAGAAAAGGAAGAAAAAGAAGAGGAAGAAAAAGAAGAGGAAGAAAAAGAAGAGGAAGAAAAAGAAGAGGAAGAAAAAGAAGAGGAAGAAAAAGAAGAAGAGGAAGAAAACGAAGAAGAGGAAGAAGAAGAGGAAGAAAAGGAAGATGAGGAAGAAAAAGAGGAAGAAAAAGAGGAGGAAAAAGAGGAAGAAAAAGAAGAAAAAAAGAAGAAAATAAAAAAGAAGGAAAGAAAAGAAGAAGAAGGGAAAGAATATATATGAAAAAGTGTGCCAACAAGCAGCAGAAGATAAGGGAACCATCGAACTGCTACTAGCATTGAAATCACGTTGAACACCTCTATCAAGTGTTCCCTTACCATCGTGAAATCTATCGACATAACTGAACCTATTTTGCAAATATATTTTACAGACCCAAGTGAATAACTGAATCTATTTTGCAAATAGATTCTACACACCTTAACTGAATTTTGCAAATGTTTTATAGACCCTTGGTGAATTTGCATTGACATATTGATTCTATTCCGCCACTTAACATTTGTTATTATTTGTTTTTTATTAAATAAAATAAAAAATTCTACGCTAAAAAAGGGTAATCTTTATCTCAGTTGATCCTTCCACTACTCCTCAGGATTTGGGAACTTAGCCTGGATGCTGCCAAAGTATTTAGCGAATGGAAATCTTGTGCGTAGCAAAAGGCTTAACAATGCCTTCAAGTATGAAAAAATACAGACAGTAAACCTCGAATACTAATTACACAGCCTCAACATGACAGTTATGGCTCTAGAGTGAAACAAATGCCAATATATATATATATACATATATATATATATATATATATATATATATATATACATATATATATATATATATATATATATATATACATATATAAAATATATAGATATGTATATGCTGAAAAAAAATCCCACTGTCGGAGAAAATAACCGGATGAAGAATAGAATTAACTGTATATTTCGACCACTTTCTGTGGTCCTCTTCAGCGGATAGTTATATGGTATACAAGTAAGAGTTATATAGACGATACAAAGGGATATTAAGGGAACATAAGAAGGTGGCTCAAGTGACCGTAATGAAGGTATTGTAAGAAACTACGGTGGTGACTAATGTTAGTGGTGATGGTAGTAATGATGAAAGTGATGGGAAGAGTGATGACAGTGATGGTGGCAGTGATGATGATAGCAGTGACTAGACGATTATGGGGTCGACGAAATCAAATACAGGAAAAAAATGAATTTCAAACATTGCCACACGTCTGCCGATCCTTTAGGTATTCCGTAATGCTTCGGACCTTGAGTGTTTGAATAAGAATAAGAAGAAAAAAATAATACGAAGAAGATGAAAGTTCTATACAAAGTTACTCAGAGGTCCTACTCTTTAAAGAAAAAATTCAGGTAAGTATAGCGACACATAATTCAGCCAAAAAATATAAGAAATATGATTACCTCTACATGTTCATATGAATATATGTGAGCATAATGTGTAGATATATTTGTACTGTATGTATATATGTGTACATGTATATATGTATGTGCATATGTATTTACGTATGTATGCACATATGTATGTGGGTATGTATGTATGCACATATGTATGTGGGTATGTATGTATGTATGTATGTATGTGGGTATGTATGTATGTATGTATGTATGTATGTATGTATGTATGTATGTATGTATGTATGTATGTATGTATGTGAATATCCGTGTCCACGTAACAATAACCAATGACATCTCAAAGGTTCCTCACCAACACAGTCATTTAGGAAGTTATGTCTCTCATTCACGAGGCAAAGATGACAGACGTGTAATGCAGAAAGCCCTGAACGTTCCCAAAACGTTGTAAAAACGTTTGCAAACGTCTGCACGAGGCAATAAACCATCCAGATCTATGTACTCTCCAAGGATGCGAAGAACTCTTTGTGTGCAAACCTCCACACAAACCTACGGGTGTGATTTCATTCCGTACTTTAATGTAACCAGTAGATACTGCATTCCCCTTTTCTCCATATTCGCTCACGTCTATACGTAGTTGGTTATGGCCACACATAGACAATACACACACACACACACACACACACACACACACACACACACACACACACACACACACACACACACACACACACACACACACACACACACACACACACACACACAGTGGTAGAGTTCGAATCCGGGTTCGAATCCCGCCCAGGCCTGAAATAATTTCAGTATAGCTGCGCTGCTGGTCGCTACTCCAACTCTTGTGGGCGGTGAATTGGGTGTGTGTGTGCGTGTAAGATCACAGCATTACCCATAGATAGGTCATATATGAGCACTGAGCTCTCTTCCGGGAGGGAAATAGCTTTCGATCACGAGTCCAACACGTGGTCCAAGACCATGGTGAATCACATACAACCCTCCCCACACACACGCGCAACTCCTTACCAGATAGACTACGTGTAACCCTTATCCCCGTGAAAGACTTAGAAGGGAGAGGGGAGGGGGGGGGGTTTGAGAGTCCTATCCGACGCAGCTTGTTGAGGTTATGCCATTCTCACCCGCAGATTGGTACTGGTGTGGTCACATTTTTTTTTTTTTTTTTTTTTTTTTTTTTTAAGGGGTGGTGGCGTTGTAGGTTAGATTGAGAGTAGCAAAAAAGCGCGCGGGTACACACACACACACACACACACACACACACACACACACACACACACACACACACACACACACACACACACACACACACACACACACACACACACATATATATATATATATATATATATATATATATATGTATATATATATATATGTATATATATATATATATGTATATATATATATATATATATATATATATATAATCTTGAATAAGCATGTGTGTTTAGCTGAAGGAGGAGTATGATCCACTGTTATTTACAAGAGCTACAGTGTTCCAACCCATGCCGCCACAAGGAAAAAGTGAGGTAAATGCAAAACGTGTTTTGATTTAGATAGGAGGCCTTCAGTTACTTGGCATATCTTAAAAGCACGAGTGCTCTCCTTCTCGGGACTAGTTGGCATATGTTTAGAGCTTTTGTGTAGGATACGATGAAGAGGATCTGCCACAAACTTTTTGCGGAGAGAATCTTGGTCCAGACGGATGGATGAGAAAAGATTTGTGAAACTTGGTGTACACACAGAGGTACTATCACCATAGAAATAGTATCACCATCACATACAAACAAGCGTGTTCAGAATAGTCTGGAATCATATTGAGCCCGGAGCAGAGGATAGTTTGCCCTCCAACTTCTAACATGTTTTCTATCTTCAAATAGTATAACCATTGTTAACAGTGATATATGTCTAACGTAGATACAGAACCAATAGTCTTTCGGTTCAATTCCCATAATGCCTTGATACCATAATAAAGGGAAGACACTAAAATTTACACACAAAATCCTTGTATCTGGAATAATAGACAAGTTAACCTTTTCATTGTGACGTCACTATCACTCGTTTCCCCAAAAGAAAAGAAAAAATTATTTGTCATGTAATGATTTGGCATTGAAGCAACTTTCATATACATTCGTTTTTATTTTCAATCACGACAAAAGACACTTCACTGCAGCCAAAACCAACATCTTAGCTTTATGTATTCGGGGAACAGGATGAGTGGCCTTCACTATCAGCCTTTGGGTATATGAACAGGAGCCACATAAAAAAAAAAAAAAAAAAAAAAAAAAAAAAAAAAACGCCATGCCACTACGTAATGTGTTCACTGTTGAAAATAATATGTATAATCTAGATGCCCGAGGGCGAGCGCTGACAAGGATTCTAGGAAGAAGCAGTGGTGACTAAATCTAGTAGAAAAACAAGGGCTCGAAAGAAATTAGATTTTAAAGCATACATGGGTATACAAAATATGTTTATTTATTTATTTATTTATACGTTATTTATTTATTTGATAATTCATCTATCATGTGTCTGTTTATTCATTAATCATTCATTATTTATCTGTTTATCTATTCATCTATTTATTTAAATATGTATAAATATATTGATATAATTGTCATGTATTAATTTAATCTAGTAGAGAAACAAAGGTATAAAAGGATATGAAGAATTCGATTTTAGAGCATAAGTGTTGATCATACAGGGATATACAAGATTTAATTTTTTATCTATTCATTTATATGTTTGTGTATTATTCATTTTTTCAATATGTTTGTTTATTAATTTATCTGTTTATTGATTTATTCATTAATTACTCATAATCTATTCATTTATGTATTTATTTATTTATTCATTTGTTCACTAATTTATTTTCTTATTTATTTGTTTATTCAATTATCTATTCATTTATTTATTCATGTTCTTATTCTTTATTTACATATTTATTCACTCAACCTTTATCAATGTATTGATCTATTTATGCATTTGTTATATATTACTTTATTGATCTATTAATCTATCTACTGAACCTTTCCATGGACTCACCTCCTGGTTAAAAGTAATGATCAAATTAGGGCAGACACCAGTTGAAAGAACCTATGACAGCAAAAACAATAACCGCATTGCAAAGTACAGTCCTCACTGACGTAAGAAGAGATAAAAAAATAAATAAATAACGGAAAAAAGCCCCAAGGAACGACAGAGTTCGACAATGAAGTTCTTGTAGGCTTATCTGACTGGGAACAATCGAGCCATTTCTTTTTTATATTCTCCATTGTGACGTCATCGTACCAGTTCTCTTTGTAGACTGCGCTTATTGTTATCATTTATTGTCAGTCTGGGTCTTCCCAAATGGCTTGCCATCAATGCTTAAAGGGTTTGTTTTCCATTTGCTTTCTTATTGTAACCACCAAATACTGTAAAAGACGAATTTGGTATGCAACGCGCTCTATCAGTTGACTGTGTATCTTCATACACCTCAAGAGGGTTCTTGGCAATTTTTACTTTTTTTTCTTTTATAAAGTTATCTATTGTTTGACATGCCTTACCTCTCTCACTGTTGCTTGGGTTTGTTTCTTTCAAAAGAAAACGACTACAGAAATCACCGATTGGATCATTTTCTGCAACTGGGCCGCGGGAGGATAATTGCTGTTGATCACGGGAGCAACACGTGATCCAAGACCATGGCAATGTTGAATCACATTATAATTCTATTTGTTACTCAGTGGTTGGACCCATCGGGAAAGCTGCATGTAGACAGAGTGTTAAAGTATGGACTAGGTTAGGTTCTGAAGATGTATATGTTAACTAAGTAGGACAGTTTCCCTACAATCTGAGACTTTTCCCCACACCCAGCCCTCTTGGACTCATTCCGTATAATACGGCACCTTTACTTCTAATCTAACTGCCACCAAGCTCTAAATGCCACTGTAGCAGATCCTTTCCAAGCCTTCCTTTGGTATAGGTGTCACGATCAATCCCTCGAATACAATGAAGTATTCTGTGTACTTAAGAAACGATTAGACAACTTTATGGATGGGGATGACAGGTGGTGATGGATACGGAGCTGCCTAGTGTAGGTCTTATGGTCTCTTACAGTCTCCTTCATTCTTATGTTCTTATGTTCTTATGGACAGGCAATTCTGAAGATCAGAGGGCGTAAACTCAGGAGAACATATTGATCAAGACCACCATCTGACCAGACGCTTAGATGAATAAAGCCATGTGGTCTTAGTCGGGATCTCAAAGCACATCGCCCGCCATGTTGGAAGGGTTAAGAGGAATTCGCTTGCGTCTCTGGAGTTTCCCAAGAGCATCTATCAGCGTCGGTTCGTCCCGTTCCTCGCTTCGTCCCCTGGGACCGTCTGTCCGCGGCCCTAACAGTGCGCTAAGTAGCTCCGAGTACGTGTGTCGAATCTGCCAAGGGAATGACTCGGACTTAAACTGTCTTCCATGTATGACTCTTCTCGATCGTTACCAAATGGCTCGGTGGGTCATAAGTTGATGTAGTGACTCAGTATTTGTGTTTTTTAAAAGAACGCATCTTAATCTTTCCTAGCACGTAGTGGATAACAACTCTAAAAGCAACACTTGTTTTTAGTTAATTTGTTTGTATATACAGATAAACAGGGATACATTTACTGTACCGATACAAAACTGCGATAAGGTCTTTAGTGCTATCAATAAATCTATCTCCTCATACCCTATAGAGCCTTAAATTCAAACCTTAAATAGCGTGTTATTCCTACTTAGGAATAAACATAATCCCTGTTACATAACACATGAGGTACGATGACATTGTAGACACTCATGAATGTTTGTCGTCTTCAAATACAGAGGTGGAGACGATTCCAACAAAGCGTGGGTCGGGGTGCGGTGACAGGATCCCTCACAGCAACAAGATATGACAGCTATATGACTGGTGCACCTTTCACAGCAATAGCCACAATACTGGCGCCAAAGAGGAGAACAAGGGAATAATGAAAATAGCACGTATGGGGCAAATGCCTGCGTTTATGGAGTGGCATATTTATTTTTAGTATTCTCCCTCATGATGTCACCCATCAACAGGGCACTTGGCGTGACAACCATCATCATTTGGTACCAGTGTGCAAGCCTGTCGGGAATGATAACAAGGAGGGAGATACACGCAATCCTTGGGGAATGTTGGCGTGTGGATACAAGCACTAAGCAGCACATGTCAACTGGGTAGCGTCAAGCAGTTCTGCTGAAAATGTCAGTGGTGTGGGCACACGTATCCTGTGTGTCATGAAGGCATACATACATACATATATGCATACATACATGCATAGAAAAATACATACATGCATGCATAGATATATACACATGTACGTACATACATACATACGTACATATTATACATACATACTTGAATAGATATATACACACATGCATACACACATACACATACATACATACATACATACATACATACATACATACATACATACATACATACATACATACATACATACATACATACTGTACATACATACATACATACATACATACATACATACATACATACATACATACATACATACATACATACATACATACATACACACAGACACATACACAGACATCCATGTATGCATATATTACTGGACATATCGGATACGACCGTACAGTTTGCAAATGAAGGCAGTAAATAAATAAATAAATGAATAAATAGAAATAGTAATAATAGTAATAATCGAAAGTTATTTCCACAGTTTTTTCTCTTGTTTACATCAGGTTAAATTCCAAATATTTTATAGGGGGTTTAAAATTCAGCGAGTATGACATAAAACCATGGAACACCAATTAGGGTAATAAAAATATACAATGAATCAATGAATGAATAAATATTTATATATATAATCAACAAATGAATTAATAGATAAATAAACACATGTATGAAAAATAGATTATAAATGAATAAACAAGCAAACAGCTGAATTTATGAATAGATTAATAAATAAATAAAAATAGAAATACAAAGATGAATAAAAAGCTTACATACAAATGATTGGATAGACAAATAGAATAAGATACAGTAAAATTGATCAAACCGATAGTCGAATTATTCTAATTAATAACTATTATAAGAAAATATATTGACCACCTTGTAATTTATATGTATTTCCAATTTTCATTCACTCCGTTAGGCGTCCAAACTTATACTTGGATTTTATCCAGAAATATGATGAGACAAATGTACGATGTAACTCGGGACTTAAAAAATGCATGTGTCTACATATTAAGACAACAGGGCAGGACTCACAGTAATGGATGTAAACTGGATTTAAGAAGGAAATAGGTAAAAGCTTGTTTACTAATAGGGTGGTGAACGAATGGAATAGACTTAGTTGTAGCAAGGTCACGCCTTGAAGAAATCGTTTTCTGTAGAAATACGCGCACCATGATTAATTTCTGTATTAGTAATTGTCACCCGTTGGGACTTATATCATAGAAATACAACATTATTAAAAAAATTATGTTCCAAATATCTATATGTAAATATCTATAAATGTTAGTATTATTATTCCATAAAATCTAAATTGTAATTTATAAACTAGATTATGCACGGTGCTCCTAGATATGTATTATGTCCTTATTGCATAAAAAAATTATGTTCCACAGCCAAGACATCGGCTGAAATCGCCTATACTCGCATTTTTATTTCAATAAACAAGTCTCGAGAGAATTGGAGTGTACTTAACCCTAACCATTCTCTCACTGACGAGTACCTTCACCAACTGTAGTAACATACCATTACATAGTAACCATGTAGTGAGCGTTGAAACTATTCTTTTAAGGAATGGTTTGATAACTGTCTGGATGGGGATGACAGGTGGTAATGGATATGGAACTGCCTAGTGTAGGCCTTATGGTCTCTTGCAGTCTCCTTTCTTCTTATGTTCTTATGTTCTAATGAAAACAGGACGACTGAAAATCTCTCCATAGTCATCAAGAAACTGCCTTCCTTATAATAAAAGAATTCTGGGTTTTATACTTATCATATTACATATATTTTACTTTGTTTTATTTGATTGGCTTCTATTTGTCCTTATTCTATCTTGTTTTATTTGTTTTATTCCATTTAATTTATGTTATTTTATTTTATCTTATATTTTATCTATTCTCCCTTTCATCTTACTTTATTCCATTTCATTTTTATTTTACCTATTTTTCTTCTATCAAAAAATAACATAACTACTATCATTAATTACAAAATACTATTACATTACAGATACAGAACTAATCCTACTTCGACAACGCTCCTGTATTACTTTCACGCTGAATACGGTAGATAGTACAAAGGCAAAGCACGAGTGATATTACATAGAGGAACTTCAGGTACAAAGTTACAATGGCTTCTAGAACATGTGTTTGGACACACGGGTCAGCAAATATTTACTCTCCCAAGGTCATTATATGTGAATCATTGGGATTAAAAGCCCATTTACTCCGTCTATCTATGCAAATATATGTAGTGTCTTCATAGCGGAGGTACGTATAACTTGGGTTTATTCCGGATGGTAAGAAGCGATTTTATTAAGAAGGAAAAATCCTAACGACTGGGAAAAGTATGATAGGCTGCTCCTACTTTAAAGATAAGTCATGGATATATATGTACATATATATGTACATACATATATACATATACATGCATATATATATATATATATATATATATATATATATGTATATATGTGTGTGTGTGTATATATATATATATAATATATACATATATAATATATATATATATATATATATATACATATATATATATACATGTGTGCGTGTGTGTGTGTGTGTGTGTGTGTGTGTGTGTGTGTGTGTGTGTGTGTGTGTGTGTGTGTGTGTGTGTGTGTGTGTGTGTGTGTGTGTGTGTGTGTATTTCACCAGAGTTCACTACTACATATACACATGAACATTAGGTATTATCTGACGTTGCCCAGAAACCCTGTGACGTGAGATTGTCTCACATATCTGGTCAAGATCATTTTTACTATCTCTGATAAGGAAACGTTCCCCAGCTGAGTAGAATTGCCCGCCCATTTACAAATCTATGGCGTAGGCCACAGCGCTCAAGATGGCTAAGGTTTTAAAAGGTCCTTAGAGTGGGAATCCTGATGCTTGTTTGAAGTGCTTGCGTGCGTAATGTAATTAGCTGACGTCATGGTTTAACGTTGTCTCGTTCACAGAAGGGAGGAGGAGGAGGAGGAGGAGGAGGAGGAGGAGGAGGAGGAGGAGGAAGAGAAGTAGGAGAAGTAGGAGAAGTAGGGAGAATAGGAGGAGAAGGAGAAAGCAAAGAGGAAGGGACATGAAAGAGAAAGTGGAGAGATGATGGAAAGAAAAGATGGAGGAAATGAAGGAAGAAAGTGAAGAAGGAGAGAACAAAATGATGAAAAAAGGAAGCACAAGTGGAAGAAGATAACTAAAAGGAGGATACAGAAACGTGAGAGGAGGAAGGAGAAGAGAAAAACAAGGGGCAGGAGGAGGAGGAGGAGGAGGAGGAGGAGGAGGAGGAAGAGGAGGAGGAGGAGGTGGGGGAGGAGGAGGAATAGTGTAAAGAAGAGGAAGAGAATGAGGAGTATGACGAGTAGAAAAGAGAAGAAAGAGGAGAAGTTGAAGGAGAAGGAAGAGGAGGAGAAAACGGAAGGAGGAGCAGAAGTAGGAGGAGGAGGGGAGAAGGAACAGGAGGATGAGGAGGATGAGAAGTAGGTGTGGAAGGGGAGAAGGAGGATGAGGAAGAGGAGATGAAATAGGAAGAGGAGGAAGAGGAGGAGGAGAACACAAAGGAACACAAAGGAAGAACAAACAACAGTAGGTCCACTGGCCCTAACGAGGCTGTTTGTCTTAACTAAACTAAACTACAGTTAAGAAAACAGGGCAACTAGGCGATAGAAGATGAACTAACACTACTGTTACCACTATACTATCCAATTGTAATTAAATACCGGGCTGTCATATCTTTTATTGCAAAGGATAATATTCTATTTGTGGATTAGATTCCAGGAGGAGGAGGAGGAGGAGGAGGAGGAGGAGGAGGAGGAGGAGGAGGAGGAGGAGGAGGAGGAGGAGGAGGAGGAGGAGGAGGAGGAGGAGGAGGAGGAGGGGAACGAGAATGAAGAGCAGTGGGTCATCTTGTGTTTACGAGGGAGAACGAAAGAGACAACACATATTCCTTTCCTCCATGACTTAAAACCACAGAATATGTCGATGATGTGTCCCGTCAAATTTCCTCCTGGACAAAACTGATCTTCTTTTATGATTTGCTTTGTCTTATTTTCTTTTATTTTCTTTTATTCTGATTTGTTTAACTCTTTTTATTCAACTTTTTATTTTATTTTATTTTATTCATTCTTCTTATTTGGCTTGACTCTGTTGATACTATGGCATCATACCTCATTCTACGAAGATTATGCACGCACGTCCATTGCCATTCCGTGCTGTACTTGTGATACCACGATTTCATGGTCCATATTCAGTTAATCAATGAATGTATCAATCAATGAATTTCACCAATACTGCCGTTAGCTGTGATACTTTGCCTCTGGAATTGTCTCCTCTTCTTTGACTCAGACAATCACGTTGATGGGTTCTGGAAAAGGTCCAAGGGTAGAGACCCTCTTAGACACAGTCGAACGCTCTATAAATCATACTACAATCTCCCTTTTCTGCGTAAAGATGGAGAGGCATCTAGGATTCTAGAGAATGCTTCTAGAAAGCTCATGTAACTGTATGTATTAATCCTTTTACTATCATATAGTATTGTTCTGCCCACCAATAGGCAAGGAAACTCAATGGGCAGGGAAAAGAGGTCAGTGCAGACCTTCTGTCACTTAATCAAGTTAAGTTCTCTTATACCCATTTACGGTCAAGATCTTTCTTCGTGACTGAAAGGTCGTTAAGTCCTTGATTTATTAAATGCCAGAGGGTTTCCTCAACTGAACAAATCCCGAGGAGGTCATTGATATGTTGTAAT
>NC_134800.1:52039426-52046926 GCF_046742065.1 Oratosquilla oratoria
TGGAGGTGTGAAGGGATGGAGAGATGGAGGAAAGGAGAGAGGAGCGTTAGTGGAATTGAAACACAAAACAAAAGAGAAATCTAAAATGTGCGGCCATATAGCCTTGTCTTGCTACATGCATAACCCTTTAGTTCCTTTCAACACTTCACATATCCCTACACTTTGATAAGAAGTCTTGGTGAAATAATGAAACTATGATGTACATACAGAAGCTCCTGTCTAAAGACAGAGGATGCAAGTGTGTATTTATGTCAACACTACAGACACAAGTGTCTACACTCTATCTAACAAACTCAGTCAAATGAGAACGAAAGTTACAATCCACACTACACACAGATTCTGTTTATAGAAGATACTGTATATACTGAAACAAAACAGGGACTTTAAATAATCTCATTAAATCTTGGGTAACTAGGAGTGTGAGCAAAGTAAAGTATACATTTCTACTACAAAATATCATTCGGAAAATACAAAAGAAAACTAGCAAAATGCAGTTTCAGACGTGAAGATGTAGTCACTGGTATGCAAGCACTTGGATATGTGCCAGCTTACGTGTCTTCAGTGAATATCTATATCGTGTTTTCTCTGTGTGTAGGTATTTTGTATTTTCATTCCGTGTGTCATGTAATTTACTTATACTTACTACAGTTTTGTTGTACATTTACATGTACGCACACACACACACACACACACACACACACACACACACACACACACACACACTCATATATGTGTATATATACAGTATATATATATATATATATATATATATATATATATATATATATATACATACATACATACATACATACATATATATATATATATATACATATGCAAAATAACCACAGGAGAAGGGAAACTTGTAGACAGTAAGTACTCTCGTATATTACATCTTCAGACTAAAAAGATATAATATACGAAAGTATTTACTGTCTACAAGTTTCCCTTCTTCTGTGGCTATTTTGCATTTTCGTATCACGGTGATGTGATTACTTGCATATATATGTATGTATGTATGTATGTATGTATGTATGTATGTATGTATGTATGTATGTATGTATGTATGTATATATGTATGTTTGTATGTATGTATAGAATGATAGGTGGATAAATACATAAATAAATAAATTATCAGATAGGTACATGTATGTATAGATGTATATGTAGATATAGATATGGATACAGATACTGATACATGTCCATAAATAATATTTACCTTATTTCTATATGTGCCGAGTTCAAACGTAATTTATTTGCTTTTCTCTAAAGCAAACATAAACATGCTTATATATATTTTTTCTATGTTGCAATAACGCATCGTTATCTTGATTACTTTTTACAGAGAAATATTAGTTTTCATGTTTTCAGCAGTTGGTCCAAAATGAAAATTATTATAGTCCATACAAGGAATTACATATACAATATCTGTTACATAGGAGACAATTTTGGATACGGGTACTCTTGATGGTGCTGTATCTAAACACTATTTCTATATATATATATATATATATATATATATATATATCTATATATATATATATATATATCTATATATATATATATATATATATATATATATATATATATTTTTTTTTTTTTTCCTACCTTCCTATCAAAGAAGAGACCAGTGTTCTTTTATTATTTTGACATTTGTGTTAATTATTTTCTACTCTGTAAAAGTATTTATTCGGTGTAATATAAAGGACATTTTCTATTTTTGTCTAAAGCTCTGGGTTGAACGTGAAAAAAATATAATGAAAAATTTTAGGTAAATGTAACAATACGGAAAGACGAGAGTATTTTTTTCTTCTAAATATCTGGATTGAACATGAAAAAGGGAGATAGATGTGACATTGCGGATAGTCGGAAACAAACATTGATTGTCATTAGTAAGGGATTTATTTTTCTAAAAATATTACACAAAATAGGGAGGCCAAACCCTCAAAACCCAAATATTCCTTTAAGCTGAATAATAGTCGTTTGATGTTAACCAGAAAGAAGTCTTTAGAGTATGTTTATGGAACGAAAGCAGTCTAGCTCCGCCATATTTAGGTGTGAGTGGCGCGGCATTCCATACGAGAGATCCGTATTCCATATCCCTTACCCCGAAGTAACTTAGTAGCGCACTTTACCTACCAGCTTAGGGTTAGCCAACTGTAGTGAACGAGCCTACTCAGGCAGACTACGTGGTCGAGTGACCGAAACTGGTAATGAATGAATGTCTCAATCCGTTCTATCTTTATTGTGTGACAGGCTTATATAGTGCTCCGGGATCACGCGACAGTCCGATCGGCCAATCAGCGATCGCCTCGTGACTTGAAGGGCTGCTGTCCCGGTGCGTCCTTAACAATAGTCACTAAGATCGGTGAGGTGGCTTGTTCCAGTAGCCAATTACCTGATAGCCACACAACCTTTGGACGCCACACAGCCTTTGGCACGCGTGCAAAATCTTGCACACTAACAACTTTTTCCCGGCATCGAAAACCCTGAGGAGCTCACTTTAAGAAACATAACTTACAAATCTCCGACTTCTTTTGTATAATCAATGGTAACCACATGCTACGCTAGGTGGCGGATTGGGGGAGTAGGTGAAGAGAAGAAGCCCATAGTCGTATGTATACAAGAAAAATTTGTATTAAAATTTTGGCTGATTTTTGGCACGCACACCTAAGAAAAGGTTACCCACCTCTGGGCTAGAGTTTTGGCCCTGGACTTTCCCAATATCAGAGGAGCCACCCCTGACCTTGTCAACCACCCACCGTGAAGAATTTCCAATCTCGTTAACTATCTCGATTCAGTTAACTATCACAAATTCGCTAACAACCCCCACCCTTACCTTATAAAACAAATGACCCAATTAAACTTTTTTTTAACAACCCTATGAACTTCCTAATCATCTTGGTCACTAGCGTATCTGCATGCTCTTGCTAACACTGAGCTCTGACTAATAATCTGTACCTAGGTACAGTAGTGTTAATAGGAAGACTATTTGTAGTAGTAAACTAACAACGCAAGTAACAATAGCAGTTGTAGTTGTAGTAGGAACAGAAGCAGCATCAGTTGTTGACCACAGCCTTTGGGAGGAGCAGGGATAATGAACTCTGTCTGTACTAGACAGATCCTGCCTGCTTCCATCACACAGTTTCACAAAGATGGAAGTTGCATAATAACTTATAATAAAAAAGACTATGGTAATAGTAGTGATAATAGTAGTAGTAGTAGTAGTAGTAGTAGTAGTAGTAGTAGTAGTAGTAGTAGTAGTAGTAGTAGTAGTAGTAGTAGTAGTAGTGGTAGTAGTAGTAGATTTTGAGCAGACAGTGGTTGACAGTAGGATAAATGAACTTTTGTATTAGACATTATTAGGAAATAAATAGATAAATAAAAGGGTCGTCGACCACAGTCATTGGCGGGAGAGGGGCCAATGAACTGTGTCTGTGGGAGACAGATCCTGCTGCTTCCACCACACAGTTCTACGAGGATGGAAGTCGTACTATTAAAAAAAAAAAAAAAAAAAAAAAAAAAAAAAAAAAATAGTAGTAGTAGTAGTAGAAGTAGTAGTAGTAGTAATGAAATATATACTCGTTAAATTCGTTGTCACCTTACCTGCAATTTCCAGTGTAGCATTCCTGCTGCGGGCAGTCCCATGAAGATTCCTAGCGGTGCACCAGTAGTTGCCAGCATCGTTCTCTCTCCGCGTGTTAATGACCCAGATGAAGAAGAGCGCTCCAGCAGGAAGAACTTCGACCCTCTCCACCCAGGAGGGGACCAAGACCCTCCCATCTTTGGCCACGACTTCTCCGTCCCGGTACCAAGTCACGCTCGGCGGCGGAGAACCTTCAGCGCCGCAGTTGAGCGTCGCAGGTTCCTTCTTGCCCACGACAACGTCCGCAGGGTGCTCGACGATGATAGGGGGAAGACCTGCGGCCTTGTTCCCGCCGCCCCCGCCACCGCCCCCGACGCCGCCGCCGCCGCCGCCGCCACCGCCACTGCCTCCGACCGCTGTAGCTGTTGCTAGGCCGCTGCCTTCTGCAGGAAGAGGAAATGGATTTGTTAGAACGGAACTGATGAGATGTATTGATGAGTACACACCGACACATGGGGACATCCTTAGAACTACACACCTCCACTCACATACACAGACACATATAGATGGGCCATATATGAGCTCTGAGCTCTCTTCCGGGAGGGTAATAGCTGTCGATCACGAGTCCAACACGTGATCGAAGACCGTGATGAATCACACACACACACACACACACACACACACACACACACACACACACACACACACACACACACACACACACACACACACACACACACACACACACACACATACACAAAAAAAAACAAAAAACTTTACGATGTTGTTCACAGTGTTCCTGTTATTTGCCGCTGGTCTTTTCCCCTGAATATCATTTGACAGGGGATTCGTTCCATTTCTACTCTACAGGTCTCAGATTTTCATTTAAGGAATAGATAATCTTCTTCTTTTTTCCTACTTTAAACTTAACCAGCTCTCTCCGGAACTGGTAAGTGCGTTCTTCGTTCCTGGCGTTCTCGCCACGAAGCTTTATCTTCGTGTAGCCAGGTAGAATATTTTCTGGTGGGCAAACGAGGTTAAAGATCGAAGGTGATTGATTCTTGGTTATTTCATTGTTATGCGCAATCAATTCAAGATCACCCGATCACCATTAGATAGGTAGGTAGATATACAGATAGAGAGATAGGTAGATAGATAGATAGATAGATAGATAGATAGATAGATAGATAGATAGATAGATAGATAGATAGATAGACAGATACAGAGAGAGAGAGAGAGAGAGAGAGAGAGAGAGAGAGAGAGAGAGAGAGAGAGAGAGAGAGAGAGAGAGAGAGTGCTGTACCACTCCCACATTATTCCATTCCCCATCACAGAAAATTAACTTTGTCTCATTTTACAAACGTGTACTAAAGAGGCTCAATTCTACGGAGCAGCTGTAGCAATGAGGTTACCGCAGTGCATCATCCTCTTTGCTAATTTTCATATGAAACCAAAAGAACAATAAACCTGAGAACACTCTAATGTAAAGGAACCATCCCTGTCCTGTTTATATTCCTCCCCTTCCTCTCTCTCCCTTTCCCTTAAATCTCCCTCACGCCCCATTATTCATTAAACCTGTTGTTCCCCTCACATTTGAATGTTCATTTCAGATTCCACATACGGTGTGAGGAGGCAAGTTGTTTTTCAATCATACTCCCGAATCTTTGTCCTGTTTTGCTTTATAATAGGTTCGCTTCAAAAGGAATAGTTTAAACATGGTCGTTTGCAGTTATTACATATTTCCAGTGCTTTATATTTTTGAAGTGAAATACATTTTTCAAGCTCCATGGCTCTAGATTTTTGTTTTAATAGTTAGCATAGCTTATTGTGTTTTTCATCACGTCATTGACGTAGATATGAAACGTTGTTGGTGCTAACACTGAACCTTGTAGAACTCCGCTGATCACTACTCTCATCCTGACATCGCTCCTCATGTACCCTCCTTTCAATTATTATTATTATTATTTTTTCATTTGCATAGTTTTCCTTTTAGTCCTCCAATATGCTCCAACTTCCACAGAAGACAACTGTGAGGCACTTTACCAAAAACCTTTTCTAGATTGAGGTATATACAGTTCAGCCAACCCTCCCTTTCTTGTAGCACATCGATATCTCTCGCGTTGGGTCATGTGCGTGCTCTTGGGTGTGTGTGTTTGTGTGTGTGTGTGTGTGTGTGTGTGTGTGTGTGTGTGTGTGTGTGTGTGTGTGTGTGTGTGTGTGTGTGTGTGTGTGTGTGTGTGTGTGTGTGTGTGTGTGTGTGTGTATGGTGTGTTTGTGTGTGTGTGTGTGTGTGTGTGTGTGTGTGTGTGTGTGTGTGTGTGTGTGTGTGTGTGTGTGTGTGTGTGTGTGTGTGCGTATGTGTATGTGTGTGTATGTGTACGTGTGTGTGTGTGTGTGTGTGTGTGTGTGTGTGTGTGTGTGTGTGTGTGTGTGTGTGTGTGTGTGTGTGTGTGTGTGTGTGTGTGTGTGTGTGTGTGTGTGTGTGTGTGTGTGTGTGTGTGTGTGTGTGTGTGTGTGTGTGTGTGTGTGTGTGTGTGTGTGTGTGTGTGTGTGTGTGTGTGTGTGTGTGTGTGTGTGTGTTTGCACGCATGTATGCCTGTGGGCGTGCAACCATGTACAAATACTGAATTCATGTATACAGAGAGCTATGTTGAATGCATGCATGATATATCACGTACGGAACATACAGACTACCTACAGCAGTTTCCACTGCATGGAAATGAAAATGACAATACACTTTTTTATTTCTCTGAAAAAATATATACTTTTGCTCCCTCCATTTCCTAAAGGGAGACAACTGAATTTCGCTTGGCCGATGAGTTGATAGAACACGATGTAGGAGCCAGCGTGTCCGTTTTTCCCTTTTCAAATCATTCACTGTCGAATACATTATACCAAATTCGAAAACTTGTAATGCAGTTCTACATACATTACACAATGCAGGGTTATTTCATGTTTACGTTCTTACTTTTGTCCTGATTTTTATGCGAAAAGTAACTTTATTTCTGGTATATTCAAGTCTTATTCTTTTTTAATATTGGGTACTTCAGAATGGAGGCGATGGTAGACATTAAAACTCATCAACATTATTTTTGATTGGGAACCGATCTCCAATAATAAAAGAATTTTAAGTAAATCTGATCCGTAGGGGTATCACTAAAGTCCTTAATGTATTGACGACATAAAACATGCAGCCAGTTCCTCATACGGAAATGGATTCAGTTCTCTGAATACGTATAACCCATCCATTATGTGCAGTATATGGTCAACCATCGTGACCGACACAGAAAACAAAATATGAATTGAATTCTGTACAGAAGACACTTCATAGCATACCCTTTGTGCACCACCAATCCTCACAGTGGCATCACGTGTGAGGCAACCGCTTGTTTCCTGTGTGAACGGTTTCGCGCCGCCGCAAGGTCGAAGTCCGGGCGGTTAACAAAAAAAAAAAAAAAAATTATGGGCGTGGCGTTGGTATATAGAGCGGAAATATGTTCTGCCTCGTCCTTCCCCATTATAATGGAGGAAGAGGAGTGTTGTCTACCCAAATTTTTGGTGTTTTGGCTTCATTCCTACACAAGTGGGCTAGCATCACCATACTCAATCACCTTGTATGTGTGCCTGTGTGTTTATATGTATGCAAACACATATTGAACAAACAGGAAAACCCGTTGTGAGTAGATTGGCCTCTCGCCAGATAAGTCGACACGGACTCGCTCTGCAGGGAGACAGGGACCGAGCAGTCCCATCACCAAGTCCCGGACGGGCTACTAGATAGACTTCCCCGTCCCGGAAATGGTAAAGGCTCCGGACTAGCCAGGGTCATTCAATTTGCCCGGACGCGTTGTGTCGCCCGTAGGTGGCCTACGAAAAACGCAAATTACGGTTACTCACACACAGGCAAAACAAAG
>NC_134800.1:52056926-52061926 GCF_046742065.1 Oratosquilla oratoria
GGGTTGGATTGGATTGGATTGGGTTAGGTTAGGTTAGGTTAGGTTAGGTTAGGTTAGGTTAGGTTAGGTTAGGTTGGGTTGGGTTGGGTTGGGTTGGGTTGGGTTGGGTTGGGTTGGGTTGGGTTGGGTTAGGTTAGGTTAGGTTAGGTTAGGGTAGGGTAGGTTAGGTTAGGTTAGGTTAGGTTTGGTTAGGTAAGGTTTGATTAGGTTAGGTTAGATTGGGTAAGGCTAGGTTTGGTAAGCGCTTATATAAGAAGTGTCCATTTGAAGAGCATCCAAATGAAACCACAGCCTTCAAGACAGCAGGCGAGAACTCTACCCAATGCATCAACTCCCTTCGGACACGTAGCGGGAAGCTGAAATATTGCTAATGTTTCTGACGGTCGAAAGTGAGGTGAGAAGTCTCACCAGTATCACTGAGTGGTGTCGATGACGGTGGATGTGATGGATGGCTACCATGTGTCAGAGGGGGCGAGTATATAACTTGGATGAAACTGCAAGCCAGGCAACCAGCCAGCCAGCCATACGAGCAGTGTCTGCAACCAGCCACCCATACGAGCAGTGGCTGCAATCAGTCAGACAGAAGACATCACGCACATTTTCTTTTTATTTTCTTTTTTTTTTATTCCTATTTTAACTCTCCCCAGTAGCTTTAAGCCTGGCTTTCCCTCGACTCTGCCACTACCAACCATGTTGTCCTGACACCTTTTGACTCAACCTGCCTCAATCTGACAATCTCCCCACACTTTAGGTTTTCACTTTTTCTACCATTTTTCGGTTTGGCGACATTAAGCTCTCCCCACTCACTGTCTACACCCTTTCCTCCTACACACACACAATCCAACCAATACTTGTCTTACGTTCTTCAGCTCTTACATCACCTTTGCAAACAAGCACAAAGGTTCTCTTCTCAGTCTTTCCTCGCTCTTTCCTACACTGTCACTGTTTTTTTTTTTTTTTTTTTTTTTTTTAAAGGATAATAAGGGAGGAGCATGCCGAGAGGAGACCTTTTGGTCCATAACTAGTTCGGATGGGAAAAAAATGATAATAATGATTAATAAATAAACAAATAAATAAATAAATAAATATATAGATAAATAAATAGATAAATAAATCTTTAACAGTCACAAGGGTCCAAATTCTCATTACTTCATCTGAGATGTGGTGATCAAGCAATCGTTAGCTTGAAGCCACGCCCTGGCGAACACAGCTTCGAATACCTGCAAAATGAATTTGACTTCGACGAGGTATCGATTTAAACTTGTATCTCTCGACGCAAATGAGAGCTGAAACGAAGTCATTTCTGTAGATTCGGACGTCAACATTGAGACAAAGTTCCTTGACAACAATAACATAAGGGCACCATATTCAAAATATGACTATGGCTTTATGTCGCAATAAATCGTGAAAAAAGGGCATATAATCACCACATAGCTGCACTCACCCTTCTTCTAGCCATGTCATTAGGGAAGTAGTAGGTGCGCTTATAATACGCTTGATAGAAAAAAAAATTGGATCCTTCAATGATGAAAAATGAATGATATTTGCTCAGCGAAATACTATCATTACCATATACTACGTAGCCCCTTTAAAGGAAAAATCTGATCACCTATTGCGATATTAATAAAATATTTCATCTATCACTCGAGGATGTACTAAAATCACAATTCTATAGACCCTTACAGGTATTAAGATAAAATATGAAAAAAAAAAAAAAAATTGGTACGGGGGTCGGTCTAAAATGCGATTTTCATTTTTCCATTCTAGGTAACACTAGAAAAGCTAATTCAGTTCAAAGAGAGAATTATTGCAATCCTCCATCTACCTAGGGAGTAGCCACATCAGCATTCAAAATAAAAGGAAGAGTACATGGCAAAAGGAGATAGGATAGTACGCTGATAAATAAAAGAATGAGAAATGATAAAAGTAGATAATGCACTCCGAAATGAAGAATTTAGTTTCACTAATTCTCCAAAGATAATACCTACTGGAAGAAAGAAAAAAGAATTGGTCTATACGCGCGTGTGTTTGTGTATGTGTGTGTGTGTGTGTGTGTGTGTGTGTGTGTGTGTGTGTGTGTGTGTGTGTGTGTGTGTGTGTGTGTGTGTGTGTGTGTGTGTGTGTGTGTGTGTGTGTGTGTGTGTGTGTGTGTGTGTGTGTGTGTGTGTGTGTGTGTGTGTGTGTGTGTGTGTGTGTGTGTGTGTGTGTGTGTGTGTGCATGTGTGTGTGTGTGTATGTGTGTGTGTGTGTGTGTGTGTGTGTGTGTGTGTGTGTGTGTGTGTGTGTGTTGTTGTGTGTGTGTGTGTGTGTGTGTGTGTGTGTGCGTGTGTGTGTGTGTGTGTATGTGTGTGTGTGTGTGTGTGTGTGTGTGTGTGTGTGTGTGTGTGTGTGTGTGTGTGTGTGTGTGTGTGTGTGTGTGTGTGTGTGTGTGTGTGTGTGTGTGTGTGTGTGTGTGTGTGTGTGTGTGTGTGTGTGTGTGTGTGTGTGTGTGTGTGTGTGTGTGTGTGTGTGTGTGTGTGTGTGTGAGGGGGCGTGCGTCCGTGCGTGCGTGGGTGTGTGTGTCTTCATATGCTTTCCACGAAAATATGTCGATCTTTGCACTCGGTTCAAAATAACACTTCGTGGCCCTTGCCTGGATACTTCAGAACCTCTGCGCATGCGATTAAGCTCATACTCGGATCAAAACCATGATGTGCATCAAAAGCATTACGTTATTCACAATCCTGTTTGACTAAAATTACGCCCACATTAGTGCATACATTAACATCATTTGAAGAGGCGTTTCCCTTAGGCGGGCATATCAAGGGGCGAGAGAACAAAGTAGGTGCGCATAATATAAGCTGAAATATTGGGAAGAAACTAATCAAAATAATATAATTTTTTTACACAGGCTCCCCCCTTAACCTCTCATATGGATGATATGATTTACCTTCTGCGTGAATAACATGAACATAACATACATATACCAAAGGCTTTTTTTCCCCTTACACGGGAGGTAGCCAAAAACAAAGGCATAGAAACCACTCCCACCCATTCCATCCCCTACATACTTCATTCACCTCCACCCTCCCTCTTGTGAACATAACACAACAGGAAAAGTGGTTCTTCTTCCGGTAAGTGGGTTTTATAAAGTTTGCTTAATTACTCAAATGAACTTTGAATTTCAATGACCTTGGACTTTCAACCTATTTGCTGTTCATCAGAGTTGGCGGAGATGGTATACCTAGGAACCGGATACTGTACATAGACTACATACTTTAACAAACTACTATAGTCCAACCTTCTCCTGACAGCAATCTGTCTTACATTGTATTGTGTATGGTGACACATACAAGCAGTTACGTAGTACATGTACACATTATCTTGGGAATCATTCACTGAACGACGAAAAGTAAATACGACTCATGGCGCTGTGGTTAGAGTTCCCGGCTGTCACTACGGTGGTCCGGGTTCGAAACCCGTCCAGGGTTGTAATAATTTTAGTATCGCTGCGCTACAGGTCGTTACTCCAATTCTCGTGGCCGGGGAGTTGGGTGTGTGTGTGTGCGTGTAATGTCACAGCATTACCCACAGATCGGTCATGTATGAGCTCTGAGCTCTCTTCCAGGAGGGGAATAGCTGTTGATCACGAGCCCAACACGTGATCCAAGACGATGGTGAATCACACGCAAACAGGAGATGGGATATTTTGGTTCATTAGGAAGTGGGATGGGGACGAAAGTTCGCTCTACCTTGACATACCATAATCTACCACTATGACGAATATCCTCTTTCCCACCAAAAAAAAATATATTTAATATGATTTCATCCTGGGACCTTTCCCTCCCCCAGGTACTGTCGGGCTTGGTCTGAGTGACACTTTCCTGATGTGTTTTGACCGCGACTGTCGACCCGTCAAAGGTGAAAGTGACAGACAGTCGAGACAGACAAAGGACGAGAGAGAGTGAGAGAACCTAGGTCGCTGTAATGAGGTGACCTGTTCTCTGACCCGTCACCGAGTCAGGTCAAAGGAGAGCAAATGGGATCCTATGCTTCTTGTCGCTCAAGAGGCCTTTGTGAACCGACAAATGAAGTTTCACACGTGCTAGACTAAGGTATGGGACTTCCGTGTTCCAATCCCGCCCAGGGCTAAAATAGTTTTAGTATCGCTGCGCTGCGAGTCGTTACTCCAACGCTCGTGGGGGGGAGTTGTGTGTGTGTGTGCGTGTAAGCTCTGAGCTCTCATCAGAAAAAGTAGTAGCTGTCGATCACGAGTCTAACACGTGATCCAAGACCATGCTGAATCACATACACACACACACACATACACACACACACACACACACACACACACACACACACACACACACACACACACACACACACACACACACACACACACACACACACACACGCATACACACGCGTGTGCGTATCATAAGTATTTTTCAGTGTAGTTGTTTATATCAGATACATACACAAACCTTTACACCTGATCTCAAATAGGCTCATGATTCATAACTAAGAAAATACACAAAGTACTACACTGGCAACGATGAAATGTACACTATGTAGAGGAATCAGTAATAATGTTAATTATAGTTATCTCTATCTATATACCATAGGAGTTCTTATCCTAGGACGTACCCCGTCAAGGAATACACCCATCTTCCACACCCATCAACATGCAAGTACACTTTATTCCTTTTGACGAAAAAATTAAAATAAAATATTTACATGAATATACTAACGAATTCCACATAGACTCTACTCAACGGCTACGTAAAACCTCACGAACGCGCGTTCAGCATCACCCCCAACTCTCCTCTTCGGTTAAATATGGCAAATGACGGGGGGCGGTGCCTTTGACGTGTATGTCAGATATTCCCTCTCCCACCCCTCTTTCCCCTATTTCCCCTCCCCCTCCCCTCTTTCCCCTCACCCTCCCCTCTTTCCCCTCGACCCCTAACCCTTTTCTCTATCTCCCCTCTCCCTCCTCTCCCACCAAACCCTGTCCCGGA
>NC_134800.1:52066926-52079426 GCF_046742065.1 Oratosquilla oratoria
AAATGTGCTTTGGTGATTATGTCATATTTTCTGGGTGTGTATAGATATTAGTTGTTGTTGTTGTTGTTGTTGTTGTTGTTGTTGTTGTTGTTGTTGTTGTTGTTGTTGTTGTTGTTGTTGTTGTTGTTGTTGTTGTTGTTGTTGTTGTTATTATTATTAATGTTATTGCTAGATAATATTATTTACCAAATGGTTTCCTCTATGCACTGTATAAGAATTAACACCATTTTTGATTGATCCTGAAATGAAGGCGAACCTTCATGAACCGAACTTGTATATATGTTTTCTTTTCAGAAGCTTCGTTCAGTTATGTGAAGTTTTCCTACTTTATACACTAATGATATAGCATACTCGATATTGTTTGAATTATCTCTACTCTCAGGTACTTTTTATCAACTAAGAGCCCCCATCCACGGTGAGATTTGGCCGTGAGGCCGGCGGACAGATCTGATCGTATCCAACCAAATTGGATCGTGTGTGTCGGTCGGACGAATCTAATCCAGTACTATCTAGCGGCCTCAAGATCAGATCGTAACGTGAATGGGGCCTTCGGAGAAGGAGAAACTCCTTAAAGACTCTAAAGGGGTTTTGGTTACTTGTATTTCTTCTAGAACCCATAGTGATAGTAAAGATGCTCAGTGACGTTACTAGAAAGGAAGATTAATAACAATTTAAACTAACCGTAGTTTACTATCTTTAAAAAATACCGTGTGACTTTGTTCTTTAGACCCTGTTCACATTAGCGGTTTGAACCGCCCGGAAACCGCGGCGCTACCGCATAGTCAAGGAAAAACTGCGTAGATGTGTGTTAATGCCTCCATACCTACAGTGTAATCGAACCGCCGCGGTCCAAACCGCTAGTGTGAACACAGCCTTCGAGAAAATACTAAAGTCCCTGAGATGTTGACTTTATAGGAATTATGCAACCAGTAGCCAATACGAAAAGGGACAAAAGGTTGGAAAATATTAGCTTTGACATTATCAACTATACACTACGTATACCAGGCAAAGAGTCTATAAAGAAAGGATGGGGGAAAGGTAGGCCCTCGCTTCTTTATATTGAACTGGTCTCAATTTCTCTGTGCAAACTATTTCTTACCTGGAAGAGGTCTGTTCTCTTCAGAGTGGCGGTGATCTATACATATGTTCTTCTGGAAAAAGCTAACAGATCTTGTTCGATTCAGAGATTGGTTCTTGTGGTGAAGAAGTTAAAAAATGTCTCTCAAATCCTTCAACAGTTTGTTCTGGTTAATAATTACACAAACCAAAGGTCCTTTTTTCCATGAATAAATAAATAAATAGATAAGTAATGAAACGAGTCAATAGATAAAAGATAACTTAACAAATAGATAAATAGATAAATAAATAGATGTACAGGTAAATAGATGTATAAATGAATAAAGAAGTAAATAAATAAATGAATAAAAATATATGAATTCATAAATAACAAATGAAATGATATAAAATTAAGTAAATAAATGTGTGTATAAGATAATGAATCGATAGACGATTACTGGTCATTTCTAACTAAGGAAATCCCTCCGTTCTGCCATCCTCGTGAAATCTCTTCCGGACCATGTCTATGACTCTACGGTGTGGTGATCATGATCTCAACGGAGATAAGCCCGTCTCTTATGACTTTCTGTCAGCCACTTCACACTCTTATTCAACTTGAATTACCTCCTTCCAGCGTAGATAGGGACAAGTTGATTTTTGCGAATTGTTAACGGAGTATTCATCGATAGGGTTGTCATGACTTCAACGGAGTTAAGCCCGTCTCTTATGACTCTCTGTCAACCACTTCACTCTCTTATTCAACTTGAATGAACTCCTTCGAGGGTAGATAGGAACAAGTTGATTTCTGCCGATTACGGACGAAGTATTCATCGATAGGTCATCATGACCTCAACGAAATTAAGCCTGAACTTATGACTTTCTGTTTTTGGGGGTTGTTGATGGTAGGTCTTATTCACTCGTGAGGACTTTTTTTTTTCTTCTTCTTTTTTCAGCATTGGAGAAGGGAGACAATTCGAAAAATTAATCTCAGCAAGCAATTAAAGGGTTAGCGCCGCAAAGACGCTTAACTCCACTCAACCTAACGACGGAAAAATAATCCCTTCGCCCAGGCGGATACGTTTATAGCTTTTGTTCACAAAGGATTTCATTCAACTGAGTATTTATTAGTTACTTCTTCATTTACTTATTTATCTATTTATTTATTTATTTATTTATTTATTTACTTATTTATTTATTTATTTATTTATCTATTTATTTATTTATTTATTTATCTATTTATTTATTTGTTCTTTGTCAGTAATAAACAGTGCTTATATATTAAAGGGACCTGGAGGATAACAAGTTTAAGTGACCAACATTTTTTTTTTATTTCATTTTGTTTTATCATTTAATTAATTTATTTATTTATTTATTTTGTTCTATTTTATTTATTCTTTTTTTGAATGGAGATTAATCTCCGGTCATGAAAATTAAGAAAGGGGAGAGGAAAGAGGGGAAAGGGGAGAGGGAAAGGGAAGTAGGGAGAAGGAAGAAGAAAGAAGTTAGATAGAAGAGAGGAGAGACAGGAGAGAGGGAGAGGAGGAGAGGGGAAAGGAGAAAGGGGAGATGAAGAAAAATATAGGAAAGAGAGAAGAAGTAAGAATGCTACTCAACTCATTATAGTATCATTTCTATAAGACATGTAGTTGATACCACATTCGGGTTTTACTGAGCTTAGATCAGACTCAGGACACATAAGCTTTGGAATCCCTTGTTGCGCAAAGGAGGACACACTCTGAGAATGAAAAGAAATCACCTTCACTTCTGACGAGAGGCTGCCAGGGCTCACGGTAAAATACACACGACAAAACTGATGATTTCTTCAGAAAGGATAAAGAGAAAATCTGATTGCTCTCATGCGAGATAATGGAAATAATGTTCCGGAAACGAAAAAATCGTTCTCAGGCGACGGACGAAGGAGGGCATGGGGTGAACAAAAGAATAATCGTGGCGAGAGAGGGAGAGAGAGATAAGGACTCCCAACTCAGATAAGTAGACAAAGCAGACCGAAAATACGAAGGGAAGTCGCCTCTTTTGCCCCTCAAGTCGCCCAGTCCCGCTGCCCCCATTGCAGATCAAACTGTTGATGAAGGCAGACTTGATGAAGGTGACGATAAAGCAAGTGAGCGCATTCGTGTGTGTATTCGGATGAAGAATGAGGCCGGGACGAAGATGGATAGTTCCCGTCTCGTCTCTTCCCCTCCTCCCTTCCCTTTCGCTCTCCTTCTTCTTCTCATACCGCCCCTGCCTTATCTTCCCTTCCCTAGTGATGACGTCACAAACGACCACACTGGAAGAAAAGCAACTCGGAAAAACAAATACATACATACGCGCATACATGCCTATATGTGTGTATATATATATATATATATATATATATATATATATATATATATGTATGTATATATATACTATATGCACTTATATGAATGTATGTATGTATGCATGTATGTATATTTTGTATATATATATATATATATATATATATATATATATATATATATATATTCATATATACAGTACGTATTCGTAACTCATTAAACATAACAGAATAGAATAGAATAAATCATCAAGCAATTACAAAAGTAAATAAAAAATATATAAGTCCAAAATAAACAGATAAAATCATAACAATAGAATTAATCATATTCGTCCCTTTCCCCTTTTTGCGACTCTGCTTCCTTTCTTTATAATTATTTTTTCTTTCCTGTTTCTGTAACAGCTTCCAAATAAACTTCACAGGTAAATTCTTCCCTTCCCTCTCCAGTTGTTTACATCTTGTCATAATGCCTTCCTTACCGAATGGAATTCATTCTTTTATATTGTTATTCTATTTCATTTATTTATGAGGAACTCTTTGGTTGAAAAAGACTTTTAATACCTTCCTTCCATTTGGTGGTTACTCCTTATCTTATATTCTTTTCATTCTCTTCCTTGCACCATCTACTTATAATGGCTGTTGTGATCCCATTTCATTTGGTTATGAAGACCTCTTTGGTTACAAAAGGCTTTTAATACCTCCTTTACACTTCCTGTTTATTTCTTATTATATATAATTTGCATTATCTTCCTTGCAACACCTATAACCTCCCTTTTCACTTCCAATGGCAAATATAAATACAAACATTCTCTCTCCTCTCTCTCCTTTCTCTCTCTACTCTTTTTTTTATCCATTCTTTGGGTCTTTTCCTTTCTTTTCTTTCTCTTACCTTTCTATCTCCTTCCTTCTTTGTTCATTTCTTTCAGTTTCTCTTAATCTACTTTGCATCCCAACAATTTATTCACTTTGTCTTTTCCTCTCTATTGTGGTGTTAATAAAGGCTTTATAAAGAAGATAAATAAACAAATAATTATAATCTGTTCTCTTTCTTCGAGCCCCTCTTTTGTTCGCTCTTCTCCCTTTATTTCCTTACCTTTCCCTCTTCCCTACCTTTCCTAACATTCCCTCCCTATTCTTTCCTCCCCTTCCTCATATCACCCCATTCCACCCCAACCGACCTACCTTCTCTCGTCTCCCCCTCCCCTCCCCGTCTTTTCCCTTTCCCTCCTCTCTCCTTCACACTCCTCCCTTCCCCTCCCCTCTCCTCTCCTCCCCTCCCTTCCCCTTCCAATCTCTTCTCTCCTCCTCCCTCCCCTCCTCCTCTACATCCCACTCCCCTTCCTCTCCCTCCCTTCCCCTTCCAATCTCTTCTCTCCTCCTCTCTCCCCTCCTCCTCTACACCCTACTCCCCTCTTTCTCCCTCCTCGCTCCCTCCCTTATCCTTTCCATCTCTTCTCTCCTCCTCCCCTCCCTTCCTCCTCTACATCCCACTCCCCTTCCTCTCCCTCCTCGCTCCCTCCCTCTCTTCCCTCCTCCTTGCCTCGTGCCGTGACGGTAGCAAGGCACACTGGCCTGGGAGGGGGAAAACATGAACACAAAGGCGCGCGACCCTCAATATTAAGACGAGACACTGGAGGAGATAACGGCGAGGTTAATGATGAAGCAGATCATGTGGAAGAAAGAGTAGGCAGAAAAGAGTGAAGGCTGAGACAAAGGAGATCCCAAGATGGCGGCTACATGATCATGCTGAATAAAGAATGCTGTAGTCTCAAGTTAATGCAGGCACAGGCTAGAATATAAGTATATGTACATGAATATGTATATGTACACTTATATATATATATATATATATATATATATATATATATATGTATATATATATATGTGTGTGTGTGTGTGTGTGTGTGTGTGTGTGTGTGTGTGTGTGTGTGTGTGTGTTTGTATATATATATATATATATATATATATGTATATATATACACGTATATACATATAAGACCTTGTAGAGGGATATCTGGCCAGCATCTGGTCAGATATTAAATTTATACAATCAACAAAGGAAACATCGAGCCCAAGTTTGTTATCCTATATATATCTATACACCAAAGACTTTTTCCCCCTGACAAGAGAGGTTGCCAAGTCAAGAGGGAAGTACCCACTCCCATATATTTCACTCCTATCCATATCCGGTCTTTGGACCCATATATCCGTTCTTTGGTTCAAGATATCCTTCTTTTATCCGGTCCACATATCCAAATCTCCGATTCGAGCATCCTATCATCTGGTCCAAGAGGGCGAGCATTTATCTGCATAGTTAGACATCCCGTCACTGGACTCAAATACTTGGAAGGGGAAGACAAATATCCTGACGGTAGAGCAGATGTCCGGCTCCAGAACCTCGACCGCCCTGATGCCGTGGCCAGGAGCGAGCGGCAAGGTCGTCCCCATCACTAATCCCGGCCAATCTGGTGGCGCTGGAATTGAAATCATATTTCCAATCGCGCTGGACAAATACGTGGGAGGGATCAGGAAAGAGATATATTGTCTGGATATAGAAGTGGAGCAGGGGAGATGAGAGGGGAGAGGGACCATGTTACCTGGGGGGTGGGGAGGAAGAGAGGGGGAAAGAGCTGAAGAGAGATATGTGCAGGAGAATGGTATGCTGGGTTGTGTTTCCCACTTTATGGTGCTTGCCATGCCGAAAATATACATTATAGTATATAGCGAGGGCTAACGTTGGTTGGCTGACAGATAGCACGGAATGCACACACGCACACAATGTGTATGTATGTATATATATATATATATATATATATATATATATATATATATATATATACATATATATGTATATATACATATATATATATAAATATATATACATATATATATATATATATATATATATATACATGTATATATACATATATATCTATATACGTACGTATACATGTGTATATACTCATAGAAACCAAATGTCAGTCAATACATAGGGAGAAGGGTTACAAAGAGCTGGCTCAAAGGTTCCTTTATTCTGAGATGTGTCAATGGCATCATCGTCGTGATGTGATGACACGTCGTTCTTCTCTTCTTCGTGGTGAGTATCGTCACGACCCAGAAGACCGAAGCGGAGACTCGTCCAATGGATAACGACCAGAGTCCTCCTGAAGGTTCTGCCCGCGAGGGAAATCGAAGTATGTCTCCTCGAGGTCGAATGCAAAATGAAGTGGTTTTTGCATTTTCTGGATGAGGACTACAGAATGAAAAAAAAAAAATGAAAGCGAGGAACGGATTTCATATGTGCCGTTTCTGTTGTCTTAGAAGTTACAGATATTGTCTGCAGTTGCAAAAGATCCAGCAATGAACACTTCCTAAAATTCTTCCTTGAGGAAAGATCCCTTATTGGAAAATGGAAAAAAAGAAAGAAGAAAAGTAATACAAAGAACCAGGCCTCGTATGTACTTCTTATGTAGTCCTAGAGGGCACAAAAATAATTAGATAGAATAAAATAAATAAAATAAAATAAAATAAAACAGTAGTGGCCACTCTCACCAGGTTCTTCTTTCAAGGAAAAACTTTCCACGTCGGTCCAGGAGCTGTAGTCTTTATAGAAGACCCCAGACACCTCGGAGAAACAGTCTGTGACAGAATTGACCGAAGTGGAGAAAACAATGGCGGTAGCATCTCAAAATTTCCTGTGGGGAGTTCTTGTCCCTCCCCAGCGTGGTTGACATTCCTAAAAGCACCCAAGGAACCCCCCTTGCCCCGCCACCTTTTTCCTCAGACGGGAACCACCAGCCTCCTGAAGGTCTTGTGAGCCGCCTCTGCCGCCTCCAAAGCCCCTATGAGCTCCGTCAGCTACTAGAGCGTCCGCCACCGCTCTAATAGCCGCAGCCTCTCTTTTCTACTGCCTCCTATCACCCTCTAACTAGCTTCACTATTCCACCTCCTCTACACAAGGTGTGCCTTACATAAACACCACCGCACGGGCTCAAACAAAGCCCGTGGGAGTGATACTTCATTCCCAAATTTCGAAAAAATAAAAGGAACCCCCTCACCCCCCTGTTACCCGTCCTCTTTTTCCAGTACCATGCCCAGAGGAACCAGTCCTTACGCAGGTTCTTCTGCAACTCCGCTCCAAAGCGCAAGTACTCAGGAGTGCGACAGTGGCCAGAAAAAAAATATATATATAGGAGAGGACACCTGCAGTTTCTTCTTATACGTCTCATCCTCAAGGTTGACCAAATCAGACCCGCAGAGGTAAAGAGAACGAGGAGTTTCGGAAGAGCAGCTTTCTTGAAGAAAGGTCGCTAGTCCTCTCCCAGGGAAAAGAGAGAAAAGACACATCTTCCTCATGAACCGTAGGAGAACCAGATCTACGGTATTAGAAAAAAAATTAAAGTAAACCAGGATCCTCAAAAAGAATTCTGAAGGGTAAATGTCAAAGAGAAACACCACGGGACCTTCACCATTGCATGGAGGAAGAAAGATCGTCCCGAGGCTACATATACATATACATATACATATACATATACATATACATATACATATACATATACATATACATATACATATACATATACATATACATAAAAATATACACATACATATACACATACATATACATACACATATACATATAAATATACATATACAGTACATATACAAAGGAGGAGCATGCCGACAGGAGACCTTTTGGTCCGTAAATTAAAAACCATACGTCAACCAATACATAGACTAGCTTCCTTCAGTCTGAAATTTGTCAATGACATCATCGCTGTAACGTGACTGACACGTCATTCTTCTCTCCTTCGTGGTGAGTATCGTCACGACCCAGAAGACCGAGGCGGAGACCAGAACCTTCCAGAAGGTTCTCTCTAAGGAGGACAATGAAATACGTCTCCTCGAAGTCGAATGCTATATGGAGTGGTTATTACATTTTTTAATGAAGACTAAAGAAAAAAAAAAGAAATGTAGCGACTTAATATAGGCTGGTTCTGTAGTTACAGAAGATCTCAGCAGTTTCAAAAGATCCAGCAATGACCACTGCCCAAGATTCTTCCAAGAATGAATTAACCATATTGAAATATAGAAATATACATATATAGATATATATATATATATATATATATATATATATATATATATATATATATATATATATATATATATATATATACACTAAGAACCATGTCTCGTATATACTGCTTATGTAGTCCCAAGAGAAAAAAAAAGGGAGCCTCTCATCGGGTTCTTCCCTGGAAGACCTTCCCACATCGGTCCAGGAGCTTCAGTCTGTAGTACAGGAGACCCTAGCCTCCTCGGAGGAAGAGTCTGCAGCAAAGTTGAGCGAAGTGGAGGGAACCATGGCCGTCTCCTGTGGGATCTTTTGTCTCTCCCGAGCACAGTTGGCACCCCTGGGAATGCTCAAGGTACCACCTGGTAGGAAGCGGAACCCAGATGGAATCCCGACAACGATCTTTCCCGTCTCTTCTCCAGTACTCTCCGGAGGAACCTGTCGGGTTGCACACGTTCTTCTTCGTCTTGGCTCCTATATACAAGTGCTCAGAAGTGAATCGGTGAAGTTAAAAAAGAAGAAGAACGAATAGAAGAGGATCTCTCTAGAAAAGATGTCCCTTGTCCTCTTTCAGACAAAAGAAATACAAGATCCGCCCCACTGCTTTCTCTATTTACGCAGGACAACCAGAACGTCGGTTTAAAAAAAGAATAAAATAAATAAAGGAAGAACAGAAACCTTTCAGAAGGAGTCTGAAGGGGAGGTGAACAAGAGGAACATCCCAAGGGCTCGGGGATCCCATGAAGGAAAGCGATTATCAGAGTACGAAGTCTTAGTAGGAAGACGACCTCAAGAAACCAGCAAATGAAGACGAGGACGATCGTCTCAAGGAGATTGCATACCAAAAAGGGGGGAAAAAAGGAAATTCATTCCTCAACATTTTGGACACAGGGATGACAACAGCTTTGGAACCACAAGGCATGTGATTGTTTTTCGAAAATGCGAATGTCATAAGCATCGAGTGCATGGTCACCAGCCGCCAGATCAGGTCGGTCGAGCACGTCGTTCGACTACGTTGACATATTCCGCAGAAAATTGATGGATGGAACCCGGACAGTCGGGGGAGGGAGGGAGGGAGGGAGGGAAGAAGAGAGAGAGAGAGAGAGAGAGAGAGAGAGAGAGAGGTGTGTTACATCGTACAATCTTAATCTATATGAGAGAGAGAGAGAGAGAGAGAGAGAGAGAGAGAGAGAGAGAGGTAGAGAAAGAGAGAGAAAGAGAGAATAGAGAGAGAGAGAAAGAGAGGTAGAGAAAGAGAAAGAGAGAATAGAGAGAGAGGGGGTACAGAAAGCGAAAGAGAGAGAGAGAGAGAGAGAGTGTGTGTGTGTGTGTGTGTGTGTGTGTGTGTGTGTGTGTGTGTGTGTGTGTGTGTGTGTGTGTGTGTGTGTGTGTGTGTGTGTGTGTGTTTGTGTGATGGGACATCGTGACAAGTTGAAGTAGATGGAAAAAGAAAACACAGTTCTAGTTCGGAGTTAGAAATAAACTCGAAACTAAATCCGTGTCTCTTTCTTTCTCCATATTCTTCATAGATACACAAAGTAAAACAATAAGAAAATGAGGAAAATGTAGAGGAATTAAAACGAAAACAATAAAGAGGAGAAAGGAAGGAAAGGGAAGATAAAGGGAAGGAATAATAAAAATATGAATAAGAAAGGAAAGAAAAACTTAAAGGAGGAGGGAGAGGAAGAAATATAGGAGCAGAAAAGGAGAAAAGTGGATGAAATGGGTGAATGTAAATTTGCCACCGAAGGATGACAATATTGGCCACAAAAGGACCTGCAGGTAAGGGTCCGCCAGATGACGAAGACGAGCTGGTGGAGACAGAAAAAGGATGATAAGGTGGAGGAAGAGGAGGAGGAGGAGGAGGAGGAGAAGGAAGAGAAAAAGAAGGAGGACGAGGAGGAGGAGGAGGAGGAGGAGGAGGAGGAGGATGAGGGGGAGTAGGACTATGGGTAGAAGGAAAAGGAGGATAAAAAGAATGATAAGGAGGAGGAAGAGGAGGAGGAGGAGGAGGAGGAGGAGGAGGAAGAGAAGACGAAGGAGGAAGAGGAGGAGGAGGAGGAGAAGGAGGAGGGGGAGCAGGACTATGGGTAGAAGGAAAAGGAGGATAAATAGAATGATAAGGAGGAGGAGGAAGAAGAGGAGGAAGAGAAGGAGAAGGAGGAGGAGGAGGAAGTGCAGGTCTATAGGTAGAAGAATTAAAAGGAGAAAAAGAATGATAAGGAGGAGGAGGAGGAGAAGGAGGATGATGAAAAGGAAGAGGTGGAGGAGGAGGAGCAGCAGCAGAACTATGGGTAGAAGGAAAAGGAGGACAAAAGGATGATAAGGAAGAGGAGAAGGAGGAGGAGGATGAAGAGAAATTTTGTAAGAGTTCGCGAGGAAGAAGAGACGAGGAAGGAAATCAGTTGTTTGAGACACAAAAGAAGAGGAGGACGAAGAAGATGAATTGAGGAGAAAAGAGGGAGGAGGAGGAGGAGAATAGGAAGAGGAGGAAGGGGGAGATAATGATAAGTATTTTAAGAAATGCTGAGGAAGAGGAGGAGGAAGATGTGGTGGAAGAAAATGAGGAGGAGGAGGAGGAGGAGGAGGAGGAGGAGGAGGAGGAGAAGGAGGAGGAGGAGGAGGAGGAGGAGGAGGAGGAGGAGGAGGAACAAGTGCAAGGTAGGGGGAAGGAGGAGGAAAAAACAGGAGGAAAAGGAGAAGGTGGAGGAAG
Organism: Oratosquilla oratoria; assembly: GCF_046742065.1. NCBI lineage: Eukaryota > Metazoa > Arthropoda > Malacostraca > Stomatopoda > Squillidae > Oratosquilla > Oratosquilla oratoria. The sequence goes on from NC_134800.1 coordinate 52,078,093, forward strand.
GGGAGGAGAAGGTGGAGGACGGGGCGAAGGAAAAAAAAATATATAAAATGACGAAGAATAGGAAGAAGTCAATATAGAAGACTGTTCAAATAATCAAAAGAAAGGCAATGGTTACTGAAGGCGTATTCTTTGACTAATTTTTCATCGTTGATATTGTCAGGGTTCCTACCAAACAGAATAAAATATTCTACGCTGCAGTTCAAACAAAATGTTCAAACCTCTACATAATCGTTTGACGATTATCGTTGAGCCATGGACGATCATCGCACCGAGCACAACGTGCCTTTAGGAAAAGAATTCCTATAGGTCCAATTAGGTTTTCATGAGTTTAAATGGAATTCATAACATCAGAAGGAAGACTATTTTCACGGTAAATAGTAACTAGCTCCAGAACTATTGGTAGAAAACTGTCGGAACATAGATTTCATATAGAAGTAGATAGAAGCAATTTAGCCCGAAATGACAGGCAGTAAATGTATCATAATGAAGTTTGAAGTTTTAAGATCAGGTCAGATTAATACATACACATACCAAAGGCTTTTTCCCCCTTATAAGGGAGGTAGCCAAAAAACAAAAGCATAAAAACCACTCCCACCCATTCTATCCCAAACATACTCCACTCCCCTCCACCCTCTTCCTTCCCTCTTATCTTGGCACCTCCTGGATGACGGGTCATCCCTGCATCTCAGCCACTGTCTTGGTCAGATTGATACTTAATAAATATGCTGTAATACTTTATGATTGGTCATTTTGCTTACTTACCTATTTCTTTGTGTCTATTAAGTTAAATATATATTTCATATAATCATTTATCAATTACTGATTCATTTATTCATCTACATGCTTACCATTTACTTATATCTTTATTTCTGTATTTACTTATTTATCTATTCATTTATTTGTTTATTTGTTTATCTATCTATCGTTTTTTTCTGCATCTAATCTTATAATGGATAAAGTCTTCCTTCGGTATCTTGTGCCATTGTAATTCAATGTACTTCATTCTAAGGTACTAAGAAGGTGCATAAAGGAATGAATCACTTGTTGAGGCATTAGTTAAAAAATAATAAAAATAAATAAATAAAAAACAACAACAACAAATGTGGGACATCAGGTGAATGACACAACCCAAAAATTGTCATGATATATATATATATATATATATATATATATATATATATATATATATATATATATATATATATATATATATATATATATATATGTATTATATATATATAATATATTATATATATATATTATATATATATTATATAGAATATATAATATATATATATATATATATATATATATATATATATATATATATAATA
>NC_134800.1:52086926-52104426 GCF_046742065.1 Oratosquilla oratoria
TCCTGTCCTTATGCACAGTAATGAAACAATAATTAATCTTATCGTCATCGCTGTTATTCAAAAGTTTTTATCTATTCTGGCTGGCACCAGGTAATTTTAATCAGCCGAGAGAAAGTCTTTGCCTAGTTAGGCGTACGTCGTTTAACTTTTTAAGTAACGATCACGACTTGCACAATTTTACTAACTTGACCTGGTGATTTTAATGAGACGAGGGAAACTCCTTTCCGAGGTGAAATGACTAATGCTTTAGGGAAGAAGTGACAGAGAATTGAGGTTGAGTTCAAGATCAAATCTTCAGGAGGACGATGAAAAAAAAAAAAAAAAAATGACAGGATCTTCTTGAAGACCAAGACCAACTGATTTTGGTGACGTCGGCAGACGGTGCCGTGTAGGTCAGTTGCACTTTCGACGGACAAATCTCGCATAGACTATTATATGAATGCGGGTATGGAGTACGGACTATGGGCTATCTCGCTCGCACGGAATCAGTAGTTGTAGGAGGGAAAGAGATGTCTGTATGAAAATGAAAAGATAGTTGTGTATAAATGAGGGCTATTACCACCGGGCGATTTTTAAGGGTATTTATTGCGTGATGTCGTGGCTGAGGAAGGATGGGCAGGAGACTTGGAGTTGGAGGCTGATATCAATATCTGTGAGGGGGCTTTTTGCGGGTATGTGGACATGAGTATGATCAGATGCTTATATCCTTGATACACACACACACACACACACACACACACACACACACACACACACACACACACACACACACACACACACACACACACACACACACACACACACACACACACACACACACACACACACACACACACACACACACACATTATATTTCCACCCTTGAGCCCAATACAATAGTGTCGCTACACATAACAGAATGAAATTTTTTTTTAATCCTCTAGCAGATGTACGTATACCTGCTCGTTTGACAGCAATAACAACCTAGACAACAAAACTTTATGTGATACAATAATAAGAACAATAGGAATAATCTTAAATACCACTTTACGGATACACATTTGAATGAAATTCATTAACGTAAAAAGTACAAACCTCACCAAACCTAACTTAATAAATCCCAACCTATTAAAACTTAATCTAAATTAATCTATTCTAACCTAAATTAACCTAACTTGACCTAATCAACACTAACCTTCTGTAGCCTGAGGTGCCTCTCGGTGTTATAAACATTACACATTTTATTATTTTTTTATCATTTTTAAGATGATATTTCCTGTGACTAAACAAAACCACCCACAGGAAAAACTTTAAATATATCAAACAGATATTATGACCTTTATTATCCAACATCCTTCTCCGCCATAGAGATGATTTCTTCCTCACGGCCCACGTGACGTATTGACCTGACCTGACATCGAAGGACCTTGGGCGGAGTCTTAAGTGGCGGGTGAGGTGCGGAAGGTTGCGGAGGAGTGGATGGGGAGGCGAGGAAATGACAGGTAAGGGGATGGGGAGGAAATTACTGGGTGTGAAGAGGAATGGAAGGAAGGGAGAGGAAGGGAGGGGGTGAGGGAGATTAGGGTAATTGGGAGATGTGACAGCTTCAACGAAGGTAGAAGTAGAATGATAAAGAAGAAATGAAAAACATATACTGTATGTGTAGATATTTTTTCTTCTTCATTGCGGTGGCTGCATCGATAACGATCTTGCAATGTTCTTATGTTCTTATGTTCTATGTTATGAGTAAATTTATTTTTTTATTTTTTCTTCATTGCGGTGGCTGCGTCGATAACGATCTTGTAATGAAATAAAAGCTCGTGTAGTTGTTATAGAACAATTAATTGTATTGTATTGTATTAATTGTATTGCTTCTGCTCCCTCTGACCACTCTTCAAACAGCATCTACCTTAGTGTGTAAAGACAAAAACGGAAAATATATCTTAAAAGAATGTGAAAAATATTTTTATTCATATACTGTGTAACATATACAAAAACAGTTATCGACAGAACAAACAGGTACAAACATCCACTCACCCCCCACCCCCACACCCCACACCCCCACACCCACCCACACACACACACACACACACACACACACACACACACACACACACACACACACACACACACACACACACACACACGCAAAGAAAAGCGAACATTCTATGGTCAAAGAATATGGACGAAAGAGCCCCCCACGCCAGAGACATTGGAAGGGTCTGCAAGGAAGACCGAGAAGAAAGAAGTCAGGGGACCTGGACATCGGACCCGCCTGGCCGGAAGGGTTCAGAGAGTGAGTGAGAAAGGATTGGAGAGGAAGGGGGGGGGGGGAAGGCCAAGGTGACAACCTCGGAAAGGGGAAGGGACTCTGAAGGGCACAGCAGACGTCTCGACCTGTTCCTACTCAATTCAATTCTATATGGAATTGAATCGTCCTTGCAAAATTGTGTGTAGTATATATATATATATATATATATATATATATATATATATATATATATATATATATATACATACATATACATATATATGTATATCTGCATATGTAAATGCGCACATAGTATATATATATAGATATATATATATATACATATATATATATATATACATATATATATACATATATATATATATATATATATATATACATATATATATGTATGTATGTATGTATGTATATATATATAAATATATGTGTGTATTTATGTATATATAAATACACACACAAATATAATTATAAATATATATATATATATATATGTATGTATATATATGCATATGCATATATAATGAAGGTGGAAAAAGAAGTCACGGGTCTATTTCCGAGATTCCGAGTTTATTCCAAACCAGTTTCTCTCTATGCTTTTTCAGAGGAATATACCAGCATATATATACGTACATATATACATACATATATATACATATATACATACATATATATACATATATACATACATACATACATCTACATATACCAAGGCTTTTTCCCCCTTCCAAGGGAGGTAGCCAAAAAGGGAAAGGCACAAAAACACTCCCACCCATTTCATCCCTAAATACACTCCACACCCCTCCCACCCTTCCTCTCATCTGAGCACCTCCTGGATGACGGGTCATCCCTGCACCCTGCCCACCGCCCTGGGTCAGAAGCAGTGTCGCAAGACACAGTACATCCACAGCGAGGCCGCTTCATTTAATATATATACATTACACATATATATATATATATGCATATATATATATATATATATATATATATATATATATACATATATATATACACACACACATATATATATATATATATATATATACATATATATATATATGTGTGTGTGTGTGTGTGTGTGTGTGTGTGTGTGTGTGTGTGTGTGTGTGTGTGTGTGTGTACACTAAAGTCCCCTCCGCGTTATAAAAGGGTAGCTTAGTCAAGGCACACATTTCATTCATTAAAAGTAATCTAACACCTCTCCTATCTCAGAGCTTCGTGGATAAAGGGTAATTCCTGTTTTCCGCCACATCACTCATGCCAAAGGCAATGCAGTGAGTCACACCTCTCCCATAGCAAAGCCTGACAGCCAGAATTGGCGACCTTCCTCCTCATTTACTCGAAAGAATTCACTCACCATCTTTGCATCTAATTGTAATCTCGCTCCATGTATGATCTCTATTCCATACCAACAGAAAATCCTCCAACATGCAAGCCCCTTTTATCTCATTCTTTATCTTCTTCTCATGTTCACTCTGTTCACATTTGCCTTCCACGTTTTTTCTGTTATATATATATATATATACATATATATATATATATATATATATATATATATATATTTTTTTTCATATGTCCCTCTTTTATCACATTCTTGGTATTCTTATCATGCTCACTCTATTCACATTAGCTTTCCACGTTCTTTTTTTCTATATTTTTATTTTTTCATTCTTTCCATATGTCCGAACCACCTCAACATATTGTAATCCACTCTATCCGACAGCCTCACATTTCACAACAGTTTCCTTCATCACCTCCACACTTCTCGCTCTATCCGTTCATGAAACACCCATCAAGCCTCTCAAACACATCATCTCGAAAATATTCAGATCTTACTTCTTACCTTATCCCAAGCCCGGGCCTTACACAGTGCCGTGGATCACTCCTTCATACAAACTGCTTCTCGTACACATCCCTAATACCTATTTTTCATAGAAAATTTTCATTCCACCCAAACATTTGTTTGTCTCCTTTAGTCTATAATTCAGATCCATTCCTCTATTCACGGCTACGTGTGACCTCAAAATACTTACAATTCGTTTTGGGTCTTTTTTTTTTCTTATGCTCACATCCAGCTTAACCCCAGTATCACTATTTGTACATCTCATCACACTACTTTGCCCACCTTCATTCTCAGCTTTCACCTTTTGCATTCCCTTCCAAGTTCAGTTTATACGCACGCACGTACACACACACACACACACACACACACACACACACACACACACACACACACACACACACACACACACACACACACACACACACACACACACACACACACACACACACACATATATATATACAGTATATATATATATATATATATATATATATATATATACATATGTATGTATTTATGTGTGTGTGTCTGTGTATGTGTGTGTGTGTGTGTGTGTGTGTGTGTGTGTGTGTGTGTGTGTGTGTGTGTGTGTGTGTGTGTGTGTGTGTGAGTGTGCAATTTCTATTACTGTGTTACTGACATAGATCAATGAGTACGAAACAAAACTGACCGTTTTATTTTCTAGTTCTCCCCTCAGACGTCATAATTTCACTGACTGAATTCTTGAATTATTTGTTTACATTTCAGTTTCATGTTACATACTAGCACCATGAAATCATCCTATAGCACGGACTCTAATGATGATAATGATGACGATGATGATGATGATGATGATGATGATGATGATGATGATGATGATGATGATGATGATGATGATGATGATGATGATGATGATGATGATGATGATGATGATGATGATGACAAAACAAAACAATAACCAACAACAATAACCAACAACAACAACAACAACAACAACAACAACAACAACAACAACAACAACAACAATAACAATAATAATAATAATAATAATAATAATAATAATAATAATAATAATAATAATAATAATAATAATAATAATAATAATAATAATAATAATAATAGCAATAATAAATGTATGGCCCAGGATAAAAACTAAGCTCTAACATGATTCTTACTATTTCAGGGGAGACTTGGAACATTGATTTTAGGATTTTAGGTGACAACTGGGAGTCCTAGTAGAGGTCTTCTTAAGGACCCACAGGAAGACTTATGATTTCTTAGATTCTGCATTTGTTATGAAGCGTCCGACACTGCTGTGCCTATCTATAAAATCGATATTATATATATATATATATATATATATATATATATATATATATATATATATATATATATACATGTATGTATTTGTACAACACTGAATGGGTACCAGTGATTAGAGATACATTTTAACAACCACAATGCACTATAATTCTAAGCCATCATCATCGGGAGACCCGATGGAGGCTAACATGTAAAAATTGAAGTGCGGTACTGCCAAGGACTCGAACCCGGCTAGCGTATGACAAATGCTGTAGTGACTTATTTATTACGCTATCAAGACATAGCGTAATCGGTAAGTCACTACAGCACTTGTCTGCGATAGCCGAGTTCGAGTCCTTAGCAGTACCGCATTTCAGTTTCTGCATGTTAGCCTCCACTGGGTCTCCCAATGTTGATGGCTTAGAATTAAAGTCCACTGTGGTTGTTAAATATATATATATATATATATATATATATATATATACATATATGTATGTATGTATGTACGTATGTATTTCTGTGGTCTTTAATCTCCTTGGAGTATCCTCAATGCGGACACAAAGAATAGCAAGTAAACAAACAAATAAACGAATAAATCTAACAAGACCAGACGACAGAGCGGAGTGGACATAGAAAACGAAACGCAGGTCTTGACGATATGGATTCGAACCGGCGATCTTTAAGACTCCAGCAGAGCGTTCCTTCCCCCCCCACCCCCTCCGACCTTCAGCCCCCTGCACCACTGCCATCACAACCTCCAGTGAGATTTTCGCGGAAGGGTGAACGGGGTAGGGGTGACGGAGTGTGAGATCGAAACGGCAAGAACTCCCCCGAGCGGAAGTTCGGGTGTGGGAAAATGATATGCGCGTCTTCTCGTGGATTGGTCTCGACTTCGTGTGTGTGTGTGTGTGTGTGTGTGTGTGTGTGTGTGTGTGTGTGTGTGTGTGTGTGTGTGTGTGTGTGTGTGTGTGTGTGTGTGTGTGTTGTGGGTGTGTATGAGTGTGTGTCTGTGTGTGCGTATGTGTGTGTGTATGTGTGTGTGTATGTGTGTGTGTATGTGTGTGTGCATGTGTGCGTGTGCGCGTATTTCCGTGCGTGCGAGCGTGTGGAGTAAACACGTATATGTGGAGATATAATTCGAGAGGACCTGGCCCAATCTTCTCAGGAAGAAAAAAAAAATCCTCTAACTTCTAGCATAACTTTAACTCCAGGAGTAGAATGACGCATCCTGTAGGATGATCAGACCTGAGGATGTTCACTTGTAGCGAAGGACGGAATACCAGAAGCTCAAGCTGAGTAAGTTTATTCATCTGAAGAATCAACATCCTGGAATGTTGGCTCGACTTCATCGTCGCTTCGTTTTTCTCTCTTGAGGAACGATCTATTAAATCACGTGATCAGAAAGATCCTCTACCTATCCTTGTTTGCTTATCTATATAATTTCATTTATTCATTACATTATTTTATTATTTATTCTTATGTTGGCTTGACTTCATCGTCGCTTCGTTTACTCTCTTGAGGAACAACCTACGAAATCACGTGATCAGAAAGATCCCCTACCTATTCTTACTTGTTTATTTGTATATTTTCATTTATTCATTGCATTATTGTATTTCTTATTCGTTTATTCTTACATTTATTAATTTATGATATTCATTCACAAATGAGAACTTACTACTGCGTCATGTCTACTTCTTGTCCATATATATATATATATATATATATATATATATATATATATATATATATATATATATATGTATATATATACAAGATCAACAAACCATACCACCACAATACACACATGAGCTAACTTTCAATTTCTTTTATATGAATCTCTTCAAAGTGGTAGAGATCTTTATAGATTTTCTTTTTTTTTTATTTCAACCAGTTTAGAGGAAGAAGGTGATATAAATTGAGCCTCAGCAGATGACTTTGTTTGGACTTGAACCTTCTTCAACTGAAGAATACGAGGGGCATACACCTGAAGGCGCATAACTGCGGCCGAAACCATCACCCTATGCGCTTGTCACTGTTAGAAATCTGAAAGAAGCCTGGGACTCGAACCCACAGCTAGAGATACGAAACCAGCGCGCTTACGATTTGTTACCAACAAACTATCTAGTTCCTGAAGCGACTAGTGAAGTATGTTGGTGCTCGTTACAATATATACTATACGCCAAGTAGGCCCATCCTCAAAAATATATATCTGTTACTTTTGTTCATTTGATATAAGGTTGTTTTATTTAAAAAAAAAATTGGGTATTAACCACTGTGGAAAAGAGGATAGAATTGTGGGTGCATGAGAAGAAGAATGAAAAAAATAGGCAACTTCCCATCACCCCCACCCCCCACCACTTTCCAACCTCCACACCCTAACAATGAAATTCTCCCCGATCTTCTCCAAGTCCTCCAGTTATGAAACAAAATTCCAGGTATTTTCCAGGTACCTACACCTTCCAGTCATGAAACTTGAAGCATTTCCAAAGTTCGAGGCTTCACATGAAACTTGAAGTATGTGTATTCTATTTTTCGCCAAATGAAATTCCAGCCACTTTCAACATTTTCTAGTCATTAAATGAAATTCCACGCGTTTTTTCCAGGTCTTCCAAACATTAAATTAAATCCAGTCATTTTCCCGTGGTTTCCAGGCAGCAATCCAACTTAAAATTCCAGCCAATGCATTTACTCACTCCACACAGCTTCAGGCATGCTGACAACCGTGAAATGCTAATACGTCCCCCATACGTATTCATCAATATATGCATTTCTGTGCCAAAGAACGGTAGTTGGGAGATGATAAAGAACGAGAAAGATATATGGATAGATGCTTAGACAGAGAGATAGACAGATGGAAGGATAGATAGATAAATAGATAGATAGATAGATAGATAGATAGATAGATAGATAGATAGATAGATAGATAGATAGATAGATAGATAGGTTGATTTATATTACTACTACCACCACCACACTGGAACTCCTATCACAGTTACTCCAACCACTGGTAGATAGATAGATAGATAGATAGATAGATAGATAGATAGATTTATATTACTACCACCACCACACAGGAGCTCTATCACAGTTACTCCAACCACTGGTAGATAGATAGATAGATGAATAGATAGATAGATAGATAGATAGATAGATAGATAGATAGATTTATATTACTACCACCACCACACAGGAGCTCTATCACAGTTACTCCAACCACTGGTAGATAGATAGATAGATAGATAGATAGATAGATAGATAGATAGATAGATAGATAGATAGATAGATAGATTTATATTACTACCACCACCACACAGGAGCTCTTATCACAGTTATCACAACCACTGGTATTTGTACCAATATTAGTAATACTGATGATAATAGTAATGATGCGATAATAACTAAGAAGTACGGCTGTGCAAACAATATTGGCAGCATGCAGAAACACCCCTTTGCACACGAACAAACAATCACCTCACAATACCCATACTAAAGCCTCCCACGCTCTCACAATACACCAGGCACACAATCCGTTCCTGCAACCCTTCCACAATAAACAAAGCAGCAACAGGCTACAATACGCTGGCCCCTGCCCCCGCTGCCACAATACAATAGGATACAACCACTACAATGGTAATGCCAAGCGTAGTGTATAACTGCATTGTGCTCCCCAGTTTGCCTGGCTGTGGGAGATGCTATCGTATGTCCTCAGGCAAGCACGCACGCACGCACGCACGCACGCACGCACGCACGCAAGAATCTCCGCACGTAATTTGCCGGTCCGTTTCCATACTAGACATGATCCTCGTTTTTTTTTTATTTATTGAAATGATTCTTACATATTCGTTCTTATACCATTTAGGTTGTTTCTTTTTTTTTTAGTTCTTGTAATTTATTTTTGTTCGATAATTCATAAATTTAATATGTGTATGTATTTACGTGCGTGTGTGTGCGTGTGTGTGTGTGTGTGTGTGTGTGTGTGTGTGTGTGTGTGTGTGTGTGTGTGTGTGTGTGTGTGTGTGTGTGTGTGTGTGTGTGTGTGTGTGTGTGTGTGTGTGTGTATGTGTGTGTGTATGTGTGTGTGTGTGTGTGTATGTATGTGTGTGTGTGTGTGTGTGTGTGTGTGTGTGTGTGTGTGTGTGTGTGTGTGTGTGTGTGTGTGTGTGTGTGATTCATCATAGTCTTACATCATGTGTTGGACTTGTGATCGACAATTATTACCCTCTCGGAAGAGAGCTCAAAGTTTATATATGTGTGTATGTGTGTGTGTGTGTGTGTGTGTGTGTGTGTGTGTGTGTGTGTGTGTGTGTGTGTGTGTGTGTGTGTGTGTGTGTGTGTGTGTGTGTGTGTGTGTGTGTGTGTGTGTGTGATTCACCATAGTCTTGGATCATGTGTTGGACTCGTGATCGACAATTATTACCCTCTCGGAAGAGAGCTCAAAGTTTATATATGACAGATCTACGAGTAATGCTGTGATCTTACACGCATACACACACCCCAACTCCCCGCCCGCGAATGTGTGTGTGATTCACCATGGTCTTGGATCACGTGTTAGACTCGTGATCAACAGCTATTTCCCTTCCGGAAGAGAGCTCAGAGTTCATATATGACCGATCTATGGGTAATGCTGTGACCTTACACGCACACACACACCCAACTCCCCGTCCACGAGTGTTGGAAAAACGACCCACAGCGCAGCGATACTGATATCATTGCAGCCCTGGGCGGGATTCGAACCCGGACCACCGTAGTGGCAGTGTGTGTGTGTGTGTGTGTGTGTGTGTGTGTGTGTGTGTGTGTGTGTGTGTGTGTGTGTGTGTGTGTGTGTGTGTGTGTGTGTGTGTGCACGCGCGTGCATGCGTACATGTGTTCGTGCATGTGTGTGTGTGTGCGTCTACAAACCCACCTACACATACCCGCATACCCGCATGCGCATACAAACTTCTTTCGTGTGCGTGTGTACATATATTCGTGCTCATTCGTGCTCTTTCGTGCATGCGGGGCGCGTGTTCGTGCTCAAGTGCAACCGCTGAATAAAGGTCCATTGCGTCATGTTCTTCAAGTCGCGACGGCCACGGCTATTGGACGTGGCGCATTTTGTACTAAAAGGCGTGACCCAGTTGCTCAATGACACCGTGACATCCTCCAGTGATGAAGCTTGAGGTGTCTGACGGTGATATTGAAAAAAAAAGGAAGGGAAAGATTCATATATATATATATATATATATATATATATATATATATATACATATATATATATATATATATATATATATATATATATATATTTTAAGAACCATCGTAAGAATCTTACGGTGGTTCTTAAAAAACCTTTCCTTATCCAATCTTTCCTTTCCAATTATTTACATAAGATTTAATAAGGAAAGAATCTCTTTCATGAATACTACCGTAAACATTTTCCATTTCTAGCTGTGAGACAATCTTACAGTCAGGTAGAAATATCCGTCAAAAATATCGCCAAAGCATAGGTAAAAAAAAAAAAAAAAAAAAAAACTTACTTGCCTAAATGAAATTCATAGATTTTCAAATCGTTAAATATCTAAAGGTGCAAGTGATCAGGATAATTCTAATTCTTTCAGACAGAGGTCACCTTTTTGGTGCTGGGCGAAATAATACATATAATCAATCAAATTCAATGACAAATGGTTAATCAAGATCTAACGGCTTCATTCAAGTAACCCATCTAGAACCGACAACCGTCCCTTACTAATGTCGATAAAAAAAAAAAAAATCAGAAAATTTGACCGGAGAAACATCCACTACATTTTACAATATCAAACTCTATTTTACCCAAGTCCTGTTTTCATTCAACCGAAGACCACTTTCTTTGAAACAAAGGAATTCAACTTGGTGACATGAATTAAGAGTGTTTTCTTAAATTCCCCTACATGATTCTATTCTACTTCAACCAACGACTGAATGACCTAAGTGCTGAGCATCGCTTGATCGTGAGAGCGAAAGATTCTGATCCTCTGGCACGCGTCCTAACGGCTTCCAAGAAGCAATCTGTCTAATGTTTGGCTGGAGCCAAGACAGACATTGAGCAGCGCCAAACAGCTATTTTTTTCTTAAAGAAAGAAAAAAAGGGAAAAGAAAAATGGTATCCAGGATGCTGTCGGGGTTCTTTACAGGAAAGGAGCTAACAAGAGAGAGAAAGAGAGAGAGAGAGAGAGAGAGAGAGAGAGGAGAGAGAGAGAGAGAGAGAGAGAGAGAGAGAGAGAGAGAGAGATGTGTGTGTTCACCTCGGATCTGCTGCAGCCTGTGTTCGAGACAGTGTGTGTGGCAGTGAGCTCGTGTGTGTGTGTTTGTGTGTGTGTGTGTGTGTAAAATAATAATAACGATGATGATGATGATAATGATAATGATAATGCTAATGATAACGATAACGACAACAACAACAACAACAACAACAATAATGATAATAATAATAATAATCTGTTTACTGAGTTAACAGTAATACATAGATACACTGACAATATACAATGTTTTTTTTTTCAATTTCAGACCTAGTATAACTTGAATGTGCGCGAGCTCGTGCGTATTCGAGTGAATGTACTGCTTACTCCTCCTTTTAGTCTCACGCCCTTCGATTTCACTTTAAAACCCACCACCATCACCCCTTGTACATCTCACCTACTTACTTTTGCCCACATTTACTTTAAATATTTTCCTCACAAGTATCCTCCCATACTCCGCCTTCAACTGCTTCAGTCGACTCCGAAGCACAGTGTCATCCGCAAGCAGCAGCTGACTCAGTTCCCACTTTCCTACATTCTCTCATACTAATCCCAAACTTCTGACTATACTTGTTGCTTTGAGAAATGGCCGTTAGGGCGGAGCACTGGGAGTTCCCCTGTGTTGCCACATATAATTATTTTATAATTTTATTTTATTTAATAATTTAATTTTATATTTTTATAATGTTGCCGCATATAACTATATTATAATTTTTTGTCAACCACCACTACCGAGGTAAAAATCAAAGCAATGTTTTCTATACAAAGGTTTCGTTTCCTCAAGTCATAGACATGGCATATGAGCAGGAGAGAACGACGTTGCCGCTACATCTATTCTCTGGCCCCGCCCCCCTCACACTGTATTCAGTGTGAGCCGTGCGGGCCGTGTTATCTGTGCAGATGTGGCACCAACCGGGAAATCTCCTAACTCCGCCTTAGTGGTCACTTCTCGTTGCGCTGACTATAGCACACACCTGTCTGCTTTCCTCATCACCCCATCAGTATATAAGTTGATCAATTATAGTGATGTTACACAACCTAGATACAACCCCAAATTTTCCACAAACCGTTCATTCTTTTTGTTCTCTACCCTCACAGAAGCTGCACTACTATACTCATTGCATTGAGAAATGGCCGTTAGGGCGGAGCACTTGGAGTCCCCCTGTGTTGCCACATATAATTATTTTATAATCTTATTTTATTTTATTATTTTAATTTATATTTTTATAATGTTGCCACATATAATTATATTATAATTTTTGTCACACACCACCACTGAGGTAAAAATCAAAGCAATGTTTTCTATACAAAGGTTTTGTTTCCTCGAGTCAGACATGACATATGAGCACTAGAGAGCTACGTTGCCGCTACATCTATTCTCTAGCCCCGCCCCCCTCACACTGCATTTAGTGAAAGCCGTGCGGGCCGTGTTATCTGTGGAGATGTGGCACTACCGGGAAATCTCCTAACCCCGCCTTAACGGTCACTTCTCGTTGCGCTGACTATAGTGTAAAATGATTGACTGCCCCTAACGGACTTTCGGCATTCCATGCATCCGCAGCGCATTATTTAACGCGTCTTTATCAATATTTTCATATTCATTCCTTAAATCCATGAAAACTCAAAAGACGTCCATACTCTTAGTCAAGGTCATCTTGCATATCTGTCATATTACAAATTTTGATCTAAACACACTCTTCCTTCCCCAAAACTACAATGCTCTTGTTAGGTCTGCTCCACCCCATATACGTATTACACACACACACACACACACACACACACACACACACACACACACACACACACACACACACACATATATATATATATATATATATATATATACATATATATATACATATATATATATACATATATATATACATATATATATATATATTTTATATATATATATTATATATATATATATATCTATAGAGACATTGGGACAAATTATGGGAAAGGTGGAGGGGGAAACATGGGTCTTTATCTCACTATATACACCGCCAACTTCGACCCAGAGTAACACTCCTCTGAAGAAGCTATTGTAAGCGAAACCGGTCAGGAATAAACTCGATAATCAGATAAAGACCCGTGTTTCCCCCTCCACCTTTCCCATAATATATCTATATATTATATATGTATGTGTGTGTGTGTGTGTGTGTGTGTGTGTGTGTGTGTGTGTGTGTGTGTGTGTGTGTGTGTGTGTGTGTGTGTGTGTGTGTGTGTGTGTGTGTGTGTGTGTGTGTGTGTGTGTGTATGTGTGTGTGTGTGTGTGTGTGTGCGTGTGTGCGTGTGTGTGTGTGTGTGTGTGTGTGTGTGTGTGTGTGTGTGTGTGTGTGTGTGTGTGTGTGTGTGTGTGTGTATTATATACATATATATATATATATATATATATATATATGTATGTATGTATGTATGTATGTATGTATGTATGTATGTATGTATGTATGTATGTATGTACGTATGTATGTATGTATGTATGTATGTATGTATATATGTATGTATTGTATGCATAATTACAAATATGAATTTTTGTCTTTTTCATATTTGATTAGTTTTTACCATATCCCAATATCATCCATCATATCTAGCAACGCAGATTCCAAACATGAGTGCTTTTCCGCGAAAAATATCAATACCTGATCAAAAATACCCGAGAAGAGAGGGAAGCCTCCTTGGGATCTTGCTGCACGAAACGCAATGATACGGTTCGAGATGAGGAAGACGTTTGTCCGCATATTTGGGAGTTCTGCTGCTAGCCCATCCACTACGATGAGACCTTGATATATCTTATTTAATGTAGGACAGAAACCCCATGTGATAGGGTTTATCTCCTTTGACCTATTGGGTTATATTCACAGAAGACTTTTTTATTTAACATAGGGAGAATTCTGCTCTGAAACAGGTTAGAGAGCTTTCTTTATCAGGCTAATTCGATTTTCTTCTTTTGGGTTGTTGAGACATATCTGACATTATTAAGAATATTGTTTTAAGATTACGTATTATTCTGTTCAGTTCAGGAAAAAAAAATTCTGATTTAAAATGGCTTAAATGTATCGATAGGTTCTGTTTCCATGCTTTGCTCTTGTCTGATATACACAGAACGGCCTTTGAGTTGATACTATCTGAAAACCATTTACGTTCTTACTTTACCCCTTTGATTGTTAACCACTCTACAGGCATAAGTTAATAAAACACAGAACGGCCCTTGAGTTGATCCTATCTGAAAACCATTTACGTTCTTACTTTACTCTTTCGGTTGTTAACCACTCTACAGACATAAGTTAATAGAACACAGTAGACTAAGAGATCCACCCCAGATCTGGAATAATTTTTCTCTCCAGGACCTCTTGACTCTCTGGTCCAACTGGACGTTGCAAAGGTGGAGGGTGGACGTGTGTCTTTGCTTACAAGGACACTTGAAGACAGGAATTGTCATAATGGCACTCAGCATAGCGGGTTTACTTTTTTTTCCACTGATGATGAGGCGTAGAAGAGGATGGAGAAAGAGAGAAGGGTATCTATGAGGGTGAAACTGGTGGTAATGGTGAGTCTAGTAGTGATGGTTAGGGTCGTAGACTTCGTACTTGAAAGAACAATGTTAGCGGCTGGTCTCGACTGAAGTAGAGGTTAGCTGTAGTGGAGGTGGTGATAGTGGTGTAAGTGGTGGTGTTAGTGGTGTTCGTAGTGGTAGTGTTAGTGGTAATGGCACTGTTAGTGTTAGTCGTAGTTGTGGTGGTGGTTGTGGAAATGGTGACGTTAGTAGTGATACCAGTGGTGGTATTAGAAGTGGTAATGGAAGTGGTGAAAGTTGTATTTGCATTGGTGGCAGTGATAATAATACTAAAGGTTTAGCAAAGATGGAGGTTAATATTGATGGAAGCATGGCGATAGATGCAGTCATTAACTATGTGTCACTAGTGATACTCAAGAAAATTTTCTAAAATATGAAGACCCATCCTAATCGTACTTGAATTATTAAAAAAAAAAAAAAAAAATGACAATTGAACAAACCTATATGAAAATTGTATAGATATCTTGCGTCTTGTCATATTGATAATATAATTTGTATTTTTGTTTTTTTGTTGCTCTTAATCCGTTCTTGGGCACATAGTCTAATCTAAAATTTTGAGACATAAAGAATGTATAGAGAGATTTAAGAAAGGATAGTAGAAGTTAAAAGTGATTAGCTCCTTTAAGTGAAGATAATCGTCCAGTCATGAAATATTGCTACGTGACTCTGGTCCGTGGAGATGTGACTTAAGTTCTTATAACGAGATGATTATATTCATATGATTTCCTTCAGTTGGGAATTGATATCAGGATGAGTTTGCCCCTGGAATGAATAAAATAACCTGATTACAAGTAAATCAAACAGGAGTTGGCAATCTCTGGAAGACACTGCCAATTTATTTGATTTATAGAAACCTAAGCAACAACAGTGTTTCATAATGTTCAAGTTAATGTCAATTCATATCCACTGCTTTACTGCAGCGGGATGCCAGTAAATGTTAATTCCTGGACGATTTGGTTTTGATTTGATTTCTTATCACAATTTGTTCGTTTGAAGCATTCATGTTATTTTTCGATGTTGTCACAAGTCTTCAAAACCAACTTTCGTGTCAGGGCCAGCCCTGCCACGTTCCATGTTTGAGACGCGTGGCAAAGATTACAAAGGATTACAAAGGATTACAAAGGCGGAGCATGCCGACAGTAGACCTTTTGGTCCATATCTAGGTCGGATGCGAAAAAAAAAATCATAATAATAATAAAATAATAAATAAAAACTATAATAATGTAAATAGAGTTTTGGCGTATTCCCTCAACAATCCAAAGATGAGCCGTTGACATCTCTCGTTAGTCCTACATCGTTATGCGACAGAGAATTTTATTCATTTGAGGGGTAGTCCTTTTAGTGAATGTCCTAACACTAAGGCAACTGTATCCTTCAATCACTGATGTCTTTATTATTTGTGTTTAATCCAAAAACTATCTTCGATCTCAGAATAATGCCGGCTTCTCATAACCAAAGCCTGTAGCCTCAAAATGAAACCATCCTTGAAAGATGAAGACATCAATTTGTTCACCTACTTGTGTTTTATTCTTTATTTGCATATGCATTTATATATCTTTAGTTCATTTATACATATACTTGTTCCTGAATTAAACTGTTTATCTTTATTTTTAAACACACCAAATGAGTTTCGTAAAGATTTTTTTTTTATTTATGTATTTTATTTATTTATTATTATTGATTATTATTATTATTATTATTATTATTATTATTATTATTATTATTATTATTATTATTATTATTATTATTATTATTATTATTATTATTATTATTATTATTATTATTATATATATATATAAAATATATATATATATATATATATATATATATATATATATATATATATATTTTTTTTTTTTTTTTTTTTTTGAGAACTCAAAACCCTTTCAAGCTCACCCAGGGCATATGAGAACGGCATCTGTAGACTCAAAACGCGGTAAACCTAACCCAAAAAACTACCTTCGATCCCAGAATAATGCCGGCTTCTCATAACCAAAGCCTGTGGCTCAAAATGAAACCATCCTTGAAAGATGAAGACCTGCATCCAATATGAAACCAGAGCTTCCTCATCAAGAACATCAACTGTAGTTTGAAATTAAGTCCGCCCCGGTCGGCAAGGACATCTTCTTTGGGATCAAAAAGAGACTGGATGGGTATTCCTCTGACAGCCGTTGCAACGTACACAGACAACAAACCTTCCTTCCCCAGTCCCATAGCCCCATACCCTCCTTCTCTTTCTCCCCACTACCCCCACTCTCGCTCCTTCACAGTCTTACCCTCCACGTGAGCCGTCAATG
>NC_134800.1:52119426-52121926 GCF_046742065.1 Oratosquilla oratoria
CAATCATCAATTGGGAGGAGGAGCCGGGGGGGGGGGGGGGCAGCGTCGTTTTACTCAAACACCGTCACTAATACCTATGGTTCCTCCCTGAAAGCTTCCATGTAGTCACCCTTCCCATTTTTTTTTTTTTTTTTTTTTTTTTGCCTGTCACTTCACAAGTCCTGAAGAAGTTACACAAACATCGATGAGTTAACTCCTTTGCAAACTAATATGATTCTACAGAAATTAATCAAAGGATTACAAAGGAGGAGTATGCCGGCAGACCTTTTGGTCCATAACTAGGTCGGATACGAAAAAGACAATAATAATAATAAATAAATAAATAAACAATTATATCAGCATATATAATAATAAACAAAAACAAATAAATGCATAGGTATAGTTAAATAATAAACAAACAGGGAAATAGTAGATATAATAATAAATTGACAGATAAATAATAATATATGAAAATCAAGCAAATAACAATAAACAAACAGACAAATAATATACTCTGACATATTCTGAGACAAGGTGAAAAGAACTACCCGACACGAAAGGTATTTTGCTCCTATCACCCTTTTCCTTCCTAATACAACTCCACCGAAAAACAAAACAAGAACAAGAACGTAACAGAACAAAACAATCTGTCAGAAGACAGGGTAAAGAGGCACCGAGTACGCAAAGGATTAATGAACAGATGGTCCATTGTAGTAAGGTTTCACGGTGACTTGAATTCCCCGGTCCTTCCGAAGACATTGAACGCAGCTGTGCTCGGCCCCAGTTCGAACAAATATCTTGGCACTTCATTTTCGTTCCTTCGAGATTTGGCCATTTCTTCCCCATTTGCAAAGACTTGCTCCAGATATCAATTGCTGCGTAATCAATAAATCGGACCGAACAAATGTTGATATTACAAATGGGAAAAAATCGCCATTTTGTGTGTTCGTGTGTGTGTGTGTCTGTGTGTGTGTGTGTGTGTGTGTGTGTGTGTGTGTGTGTGTGTGTGTGTGTGTGTGTGTGTGTGTGTGTGTGTGTGTGTGTGTGTGTGTGTGCGCGTGTATGGTCTCTATGTATATGCGTATATAAAACTTATAATCAAACATAATCATGCCATAATAATTACACCTCCACTTTACGTTACAAAGAAAGTTCATTACAAACATACGTTAACGAACTTCCGCGTTCAATATGCTTACTAATAAGATTCCTACATAATTACTTACAAATGATAATATCCTGAGAATGTTACTTGCAGCTGGTGCGACATTCTGGGCACGTGCGGCTCAGATGGTAAAATACTCAAGGGATGTTGGTGGCAGATGGCCTGATGGTACTCTTAGGATGTGTGTTACAGATGGTAAACTTTTGAATACTCTGATTGCAGATGGCAATTTTTAATATATTTTCTATCCAATTATAATTGTATACTTGATCTAATGTAGATTAAGATGGTACGGTGTAACATTCTCTCTCTCTCTCTCTCTCTCTCTCTCTCTCTCTCTCTCTCTCTCTCTCTCTCTCTCTCTCTCTCTCTCTCTCTCTCTCTCTCTTACTGTATGTGGAATAACGATTTGTAATAATGTTGTTGTGAGTAACATTAGACAACTTTTTTTTTATGATTCACTGTAGCTAAAAGGGGAATTCTATCCAAAATGGTCCCTCCAATAATATAACGTCTTCTATCTTTTTTTTTTTTTAGTACTACTTTATCTAATTTTATCTTCCTTTGAATTATTTTGCTTTATTTTATCTTATTGTTTTTCGAGGAGTCATTACGGTAAACAAATGTAATCTATCTATATTGGGTTCTATAATTATTAATGAGACGCATCTTATTTGATTTACATAATTCTATTTAAACTTATTCTTCTTTATTTGATCTTATTTTGCTCTATCTTACTTATTTTTTCTTATTATTTGTTGTATTTAGTTTTAATTCCATTGTTTATCTATTTTATTTATTCATTTGCGAAGATGAATGGACTGGACTTGTATCAGTCACAGCTGGAGGAAAGACGTTCTCGCTTTTGAAGGAGCTGATCGAGGCAGATTGTAAACAAGCGCCGTTGCCACCGAAGTGGCTGGAAGTAGGTGGAGGTGGAGGTGGGGGGGAGGTGGTGACGCGAAGAACACGACGACTCAAGGAACATTACCAATGTAAATTATGTCTTCCTACGAAGGAACTACGGAGATAGTTATCATATTTCAGTTAGATCATTCCTCGACGTCTGGTGTAATAAAAATCAATCCAGTTTGCCACTAGGTTGAAGAATTGAACTGGTTTAAAAGATGACATGGTGGTCTTTTTTTTTTTTTTTTTTTTTTTTAACAGATGGCGAATGCCGTCTAGCTAGATAGCCTTAAATGCCTTGGGAGACCATAGCTGTATGTCTTCGAGGGTGTTTGTTGAGCGTGGAGATACTGGAGATAGAAGTACGCATGCATTAGAGTGTGGATCTCCTAACACGCATACGTTCGCACACACGTGCGTACACACACACTCACACACACACACACA
>NC_134800.1:52124426-52126926 GCF_046742065.1 Oratosquilla oratoria
TCAATCCTTACAATCAGAGCTCAAGAAATCAAATTAAGAAAGTATGCTACCATATGGCGTAGCGAAGGACGAGAGCAAAAGGTGGAGACGCTACGAGTAGTCTGAGGGAAAAGGTAGGTGCATCAAAATTGAATTATCGTCGCTGGGGAGGAGGGAGAGGGGAGGAGGGAGAGTAGGAAAAGAGGGAGGAGAGTGAAAGTGCATGGGGTGGGGAAATAGGGAAGGGGGAAGGAAGGTAAGAGGGAGTGGGGAAGGCGGGAAGGGAGAAAGGGGGAAGAGGAAAGAGGAGATGGGGTGGAGGATAAAGAGTAAAGGGGTTAAGGGGGGAAGAGGAAAAGAAGGAGATGGAGAAGGGGAAAGGAAGGAAAGAAGGGAGTAAGGGGAAGAGGAAAGTAAATAAAAGGGAAGGAGGTGGGGAGGAAGGGAGGAAGGGAAGGAGGAAGTGAAAAGGAAGGAGATAGGGAGGAGGGAAGGAGAGTAGGTGGGTAAGGGGAAGGGGGAAGTGAAAGTGAAGGAGTTGGGGAAGGGGGAAAGGCAAAGGGGGCAAGAGGGAAAGGAAAGTGAAAGGTAAAGTGGTGGGGAAGGTGGAAAGAGGAAAGGTAGGTAAAGGGGAAAGTGAACGAGGAGAGAGTGGGTTGGGGGAGGGTGGAAGGATGTAAGGGGAAGGGGGAAGTGAAAGGGAAGGAGTTGGGGAAGGGGAGAATGAGGGAAGGGGTAAAGGTGGGAGAAGGAAAATGAAAAAGGAGGAAGTGGGAACAGTGAAAGTGAAAGAGAAGGAGGGAAGGAGGGAAGGAAGTAGGAGGGAAGACGAGTAAGGCAGGAGGTGGAGAAGGGAAGGAGGGAATAGGGGGAGGGTAAGGAGAGGGGGAAGGAGGGAGGAGGGGAGGGGAAGGAGGGGAGGCGGGTAAGGGAGGAGGGGGAGGGGAAGGAGGGGAGGCGGGTAAGGGAGGAGGGGGAGGGGAAGGAGGGAGGAGGAGGACGGGAAGGAGGGAGGAGGGGGGGGAAGGAGAGAGGAGAGGGGAGGAGAAGGAGGGAGGAAGGGAAAGGGGAAGGAGGGAGGAGAGGGGAGTAGAAGGAGGGAAGAAGGGGAGAGGAAGGAGGGAGGAGGTGGGGATGGAAAGGAGGGAGGAAGGGGAGGGGAAGGAGGGAGGAATGGGAGAAGAAGGAGGGAGGAAGGGGGAGGGGAAGTGGGGAGGGGAAGTAGGAAGGAGAGGGGGAAAGGAAGGAAGGAGGAGGAAAGGGGTTGGAAAGGAGGTAGGAGGGGGTGGAAGGGAAGGAGGGAGGAGGAGGAGGGAGAAGAAGGAGGGAGGAAGGGGGAGGGGAAGTGGGGAGGGGAAGTAGGAAGGAGAGGGGGAAAGGAAGGAAGGAGGAAACGGGAGGGAAAGGAGATAGGAGGGGGGAAGAGAAGGAGGGAGGAGGAGTGGAAGGAGGGAGGAGGGGGTGGGGAAGTGGGGAGGGGAAGTAGGAAGGAGAGGGGGAAGGGAAGGAAGGAGGAAAGGGGAGGGAAAGGAGGTAGGAGGGGGGAAGGGAAGGAGGGAAGAGGAGGAGGAGTGGGAGGAGGGAGGAGGGGGGGAGGGGATAGGTGTGGGAGGGGGCGGGGGGCGGTTGGGGGGCGGTTGGGGGGCGGTTGGGGGGCGGTTGGGGGGCGGTTGGGGGGCGGTTGGGGGGCGGTCCCCCGGAAAAATCCGTCTGGTCGTACAGTAGAAGAGCATCCGTCCTCGGGAGTCATCGACCCGGAGGCGTCTTTGTTGGCTTTCGAATTTCATCATACATTTCCACGAGGCCCATCTATAAATGTCTACATGAGGTCTCCTTCCTCCGGACCCTTTTGAAGAGAGAGGTAGGTTTTCTTTGGGCCTTTTCCTCTCCTGAAGACCCACGAAGGATGTACCCTACATAAGATCATGTTAGCAGTCAGATTTATATTTATTATTACTATCGTTTTTATAATTTTTTATTATTTTATTTCTATCTTTTGTTATCACTTCAAACTTGAAGACCCACGAAGGATGTACCCTACATAAGATCATGTTAGCAGTCAGATTTATATTTATTATTATTATCATTTTTATAATATTTTATCATTGTTCTATTTTTAACCTTTTTTATTATTTCAAACTTGAAGACCCACGAATGACGTACCCTACATAAGATCATGTTAGCAGTCAGATTTATATTTATTATTATTATCATTTTTATAATTTCTTATTATTATTATTCTATTTTTACTTATTTTTTTGTTTACTTCAAACTTGAAGACCCACGAAGGATGTACCCTACATAAGATCATGTTAGCAGTCAGATTTATATTTATTATTATCATTTTTATAATATTTTATTATTATTCTATTTTTAACTTTTTTTTATTATTTCAAACTTGAAGACCCACGAATGACGTACCCTACATAAGATCATGTTAGCAGGCAGATTTATATTTACTATTATTATAATTTTCATCATTTATTATTATTTTATTTTTACCTTTTTTTATTACTTCAAA
>NC_134800.1:52149426-52151926 GCF_046742065.1 Oratosquilla oratoria
TTATTCTAACATGAATTCTAATTCCCGTCACACAAAAATGTTCCTGTGTTCTCGGTTTCTTCCCCCTCCCCCTTCCTCCACTCTCTCGTCCTTGTCACCGTTGGCCCATGAGTAACGAGAATGCTTTCGAAATATCGAGTTGACTCATGTAACCTAGGGAATATACACGTTCTCCCGTCGCCCCTAACACGTTGAATCTCCCCTGCTGAGGTCCCGCCACGCCCTTGGCCCTTGATGGATGGGTTATGGGGGCGCCTCCGGAACCCTGCCGAGCCCCCAGCAGGAGGGTCTCGGAAAGGTGTTGGTAGGCTGAAAGGGGTTGATGGGGGTTCTGTGCCGGCCAGGCGTTAATGTGGCTCTGGTGATGTACGACTCCTGAGGAATGTTTACATGAGGTTTAAGGGCTCATCCCCCCGAAGATTCTGGGCTAAGAGAGGTTGTGGTCATCACAGGTGCTTCGCGAGGATAGAAGAAAGTCATTTCGGGGTCTGAAGGCGAAGGAGGGTGAAAGAGAGCAAGGGGAGGAGGATTACCTTGAAGGCTGGTCATCACAGGTGCTTGGCGAGGATAGAGGAACGTCATTTTGGGGGCTGGAGGAAGAGGAGGAGGAGGAGGAGGAGGAGGAGGAGGAGGAGGAGGAGGAGGAGGAGGAGGAGGAGGAGGAGGAGGAGGAGGAGGAGGAGGAGGAGGAGGAGGAGGAGGAGGAGGAGGAGGAGGAGGAGGAGGAGGAGGAGGAGGAAGAGTAGGTGGGGAGGGATTACTTCGGTAACCGGGAGATCGAGCTCAGTAATCCAGGAAGTGACGAGGATCAGCCCAGAAAGTCGTGGGTCGGAGTTAAATGGTTGCTTCATACGATAGCTTAACGAAGATGCAGTCAAAGAATTTAATCTATTGAAAAATTTAAAAGAGTATCTTGCGGTAGATACAATACAGAGAGGGTTTGAAAATCCTGTAATGACTGTAATTTATTTTGTATTATTTGTTTTGTTATCATTTGTCTGTTTGTTTATTATTATTTGTTTGATTCACAATTATTATTAGTTATATGTCAATTTATTATTATTTACTATTTACCTGTTTGTTTATTATTTAACTATACCTATGCATGTTTATTTTATTTATTATTATTTATATTATTATATATTTTTGTTTATTTTATTTATTATTATTTATATTATTATATATTTTTGTTTATTTATTGATTTATTTATTTTATTTATTCATTTATCACTATTATAATCTTTTTCGCATCCGACCTAGTTATGGACCAAAAGGTCTCCTGTCGCCATGCACCGCCTTTGTAATCCTTTGTAAAGAGAATGGACCTACAACTAACACAATTTTATGTTATAAGGTTTAAAACAGACAGTAACGTTGTACCTATGTTATCCATTCCATTATGGTTGAAATTGTTAGAATTGTTGATATTTTCATCTGGTTTGACAATCTCCCCTACAGTAAAATTATTTACTCCTGCCTTAGAGTTGATGTACCACAACACATTTCGAAAAGATTTTATTTTCAACTCTTTTAACCAAACTGAAAGTAGCATTCTCTTACATTCTTATTAGTCAGCTTAGGAGTTGCGCTGTCTTGGGTATCGTATTGTTTTTGTGTAACTAATAAAATCCTCTTACTTCTTAAAGCAACCATCATTCTTTATGTGAGTGTATATTCACTAAGGAGATGTACGTCTTATGACATTTATGACAAAAAACTATTCTGACACTAATTTTTTTCTTTTACACCTAATAAAAAAAATGAAACAAAATCAAATCAAATCAAATAAATCGATTAAAACCTAAGCGTCTCTCCAGCCTCTCTTCTTAACTCAGAGATGGTAAGAATAGTTTTCTTTTTATTATATATATATATATATATATATATATATATATATATATATATATATATATATATATATATATATATATATGTGTCAACTATAGCACCTCAAGGAAAGATCAATATATAGCGAGTAATTAATTTTATTCCCAGATCATTTCCTTTGGTTTATAAATATTCAAAGAAAAATTATCCATGCACCGTATAGATTACATTGATATCCAAAGTCTGATATTTGTTGTTATACAAATAAATAGACATGCACACACAAAAATATGCACACACAATCACACCCACACGCACACCCACAAACACACACACGCACACACACACACACACACACACACACACACACACACACACACACACACACACACACACACACACACACACACACACACACACACACACAGAGGTTCGATTCCCCGGTCGGGCGGAGATAAGTTGGGTTTATCTCCTTTCACGTGTAGCCCCTGTTCACCTAGCAGCGAGTAGGTACGGGACGTTAGTCAAGGAGTTGTGACCTTGCTGTCCCGGTGTGTGGTGTGTGAGTGGTCTCAGACCTACCCAGAGATCGGCTAATAAGGAGCTCTGAGCTCACTGCCGTAGGGTGGTGTCTGGCTGTCTCGACAGAGACTGCAGCAGATCCGAGGTGAAT
>NC_134800.1:52156926-52159426 GCF_046742065.1 Oratosquilla oratoria
TATAATGTACATATACAGCATCGTTACACTGCGAGCCAGCACTCTAATTCTAGATTGTAAGGGGTTGGGTATGTGTGTGTGTGTAAGGTCATAGCATTACTCATAGTTCAGGCCCCATATGAGTTTGAGGTCTCATTCGAAATGTTAATAGTTGTCCATCACGAGTCTAACACATGATCTAAGACTATGCTGAACCACACCCACGCGCGCGCACACACAGACACACAGACACACACACACACACACACACACACACACACACACACACACACACACACACACACACACACACACACACACACACACGCACACATGCATACATACAATGTATACCCGACCTACACATAATGCCACTCATGCGTTCGCCTGATAATGGCGAGGAGGAATAGAAGGAGAGGAGAAGGAGGACGACGAGGAGGTAGAGGAGAAGTAGGAGAAGGAGGAGGAGGAGGAGGAGGAGGAGGAGGAGGAGGAGGAGGAGGAGGAGGAGGAGGAGAAGGAGCAGAGTTAGGAGAAGGAGGAAGAGGAAGAGGAGGAAGAGGAGGAGGAGAAAGAAGGGGAGGAGAAAGAGGAGGAGGAGAAACATGAGGAGGAGAAAGAGGAGGAGGAAGAAGATGAGGAGGAGAAAGATAAGGAGGAGGAGGAGGAGGAGGAGAAAGAGGGAGAGGAGGAGAAGGAAGAGGAGGAGGAGGAGGAGGAGGAGGAGAGGGAGGTAGAGAAGGAGGAGAAGGAGGAGGAGGAAGAGGAGGAGGAGGAATAATAGGAGGAGAATGCGCACCTCCTTCCGGGGCACCGGTTATTCTATTCGTTATTCAGAGGCTCTCGCATTTTATCTCCTTTATATTTGACGCCGGAGCAAAAGTTCAGCACGGGACCGGAGCTCGCCGTTGTTCAACGAGAATAAAATCGCTCGGCAGCGCTTCTTTTCTTTTGGGAGTAAATGTCAGAACTCATCGGCCGGCATTGGCCCTAACGACTTATTAATAATTGGGTTTCTGCGCCTTCAGGAGGGCTCTCGAGTTCGAAAAGAGGTTCTCCTGAGAGCCGAAGGGGCTTCCGTTCTTGGACGCATTCCAGCCTCAACCCTAGGATCTTTTGAAACTTTGAGGATTGTGGTTTGTTGGTATAGTTCTATTTCGAGTTAGAGGTATTTATTGAATATATACACATTCATAAACTTCCGTGCATATTAACTTATACGAACACTTATAATTTGATGCGTAGATACATAAATGAATGCATATACACATGCATACATACATACCATATATATGTGTATGCACACCAAATACATAAATACACACATATATATAGATATAGATATATATAGATATATATATACACACATGTATACACATATATACATATATACATACATACATACATACATACATATATACATACATATATACATACATACATACATACATACATACATACATACATACATACATACATACATACATACATACATACATACGTACATGTACTGTACACTCCGTGTCGCCGTACAACGCACACTCACTAGTGGCTCAAAGAGTATAGTCACGTTATGTCCATTCCAGGCGTTGAGGTTCATGTCGCCGTGTGGGTCGAGGATCCACGCAATAAAACGTGATTCGGAGATTCAGAGATAGTCGTGGTGGTGGTGGTGGTGGTGGTGGTGGTGGTGGTGGTGGTGGTGGTGGTGGTATTTTGTGACGTGTTAAGGTGCCACACACGATGTATCTTCTCAGGTGTTTATCAGAGTTGCAGTGTATATCACCATTATACTCCTCCGTATTATCTTTAATATCAACGCTCTTAGTCTTTTTTGTTGTTATTCTTTATCAATAATCACTCATATTTTGATGCTTTCGTCTACCGTACATTAGTCATCTGCCACAAGACAATTGAGCGTATTTTAAGTACGTTGATAAAAAAAAAAAAACATCAGTACCACATATACAGAACGGCCTTGTAATGAGGCCCGTGGTCATTTGTCTCGGGACCATTACAGAACAAAAATTGCGTCTGGTTCTGAGTTTGGTAAATGGTTCACACGCGGCCCGACGCTGCCCTTGACGTCATGTTGGCCAGCTGAAGTGAGGCTGAGGGGGTGGAGAAGAATGTTGCTGAATTATCACGAGGGGGTTAAAGGGAAGAAAGGAAGTTTATTCTTCCTCCTCCTCCTCCACCTCCTCCTCCTCCTCCTCCTTCTACATCTCCTCTTCCTCCTTTTTCTCCTCCTCCTTATACTCCTCCTCCTCCTCCTTTTCCACCTTCCCCTCCTCCACCCCCTCCTCTTTCTCCTCCTCCTCATACTCCTCCTCCTCATTTTCCACCGCCTCCTCTTTCTCCTCCTCATACTCCTCTTTCTCCTTCCTTCCTCCTCTTTCTTCTCCTCCTCTTTCTCCTCCACCTCCTCCTCTTTCTGCTCCTCATACCCCTCTTTTTCCTTCCTTCTCCTCCTCTTTCTCCTCCTCCTCCTCCTCTTTCTCCTCCTACTCCTATTTCTCCC
>NC_134800.1:52164426-52176926 GCF_046742065.1 Oratosquilla oratoria
CACTGATTACCTAGTTGTGCGTATTTGACTTTTTCCATGATATTCTATTTTTCTAGGGTGTTCTTATTTCTTCTACAAACAATACTGTAAAAAAAAAAAGAAAAAGACATATACCGGATCTTTCTCATTTTTTTCCCATCGTAATAATAGGTTAGATAGGATGATGTCTATATTACATTATTACAATAACCAAGAATATGTCGTACGTGTTTAATCATATTACATATACGAAATTGAATAAGAAATCAAAAGTGCATTAGCTTATCTCACTTGTTCTCGCGGAACCCTTAGGGACCTTTTGCGGAACCTTAGGGTTCCGGGGAACCCTGGTTGAGAAACGCTGCGTTAGAGTAAATAGATTCCTAGATCGTCTTCGTTTTACCAACCAATCTCTCGTAGGAACCAACTGTTTCCAGAGGTGGTCTACTAAAAAGTATTAGAACGAGTGACCATTACGTCCCGGCGCGCTAACCACTACACCACCAGTTCCCTCCACAGTGATGACTTTGTAATGATGAGGTGATTAGTGAAGGTGATTAGAGAAGGGGTGATGAAAGAGTGCAAAGGTAATTATGACGGATGAGGAGGTAATTCCGGGACTGAGGAGGTAACGAAGAGGGAAGAAGAGGATAAGAATGAGGAGAATAAGGAGGAGAAAGGAAAAGAGGAGGGAAAGGAGAAAGAGGAAGAACGAAAAGGATAAAAAAGAAGAAAGTAAAGGAAGGCAAGGAGTATAAGTTGGAGGAGGAGGAAAAAGAGAAGAGTGGTGTAAAGAAAAGAGAGGAGAAAGAGGAAGTTGAGGGAATATATTTGGAGGACAGAGAGCAGAGGGAGGACAAAAAGAGGGAGGAGGAGGAGGAGGAGAAGGAGGAGGAGGAGGAGGAGGAGGAGGAGGAGGAGGAGGAGGAGGGGAAGGAATAGGAGGAGAAGCCGGAATAAGATAAAAAGAATGAAAGATGGAAGCGGAGGAGTAAGAGAGGAGAAAGAGTAGAAAAAGGCGGAAGACATAAAGGAAAGAACAGGAAGAGGAGGAAGGGGAGGAGAAGAAGAAAATGGGGAGAGAAAGAAGGGTGAGGACGAGAGGATGGGGGAGGAGGAGGAGGAGGAGGAGGAGATGGAGGAGGAGGAGGAGGAGGAGGAGGAGGAGGAGAAGGAGTAGGAAGAGAAGGAGGAGGAGTAAGAGGAGGAGGAGGAGGAGGAGGAGGAGGAGGAAGACGAGGAGGAGGAAGACGAGGAGGAGGAGGAGGAGGAGGAAGACGAGGAGGAGGAGGAGGAGGAGGAGGAAGACGAGGAGGATGTGGAGGCGAGTTATAAATAGTCTCCAAGGGAAAATAAGACCGCGCAAGCTCCATGACCCAAGGGTAAGTGCAGACGACTTTATTAAGATCCTCCACACGGGAAATACTTTTCCATTTATTCTGGCTGTTGCCAAGCTACTCTGATCATTTTGCGTGTATCTCCTTACTAAGGAATGGATGATAGTCTATCTTATCTCTCCTGTGAATGCTGACAGATTTATTTCTAAAGATCATTGTTACAATAAATTTCCATACTACGTTGATTTCTAGTAGAAATTAAATCGTCTTTATATATATATGTATATATATATATATATACACATATATATATATATGTGTGTGTATATGCATTATATATATATATACATATACATATATAGATATATAGATATATATATATGTATATATATATATATATATATGTATATATATATATATATATATATATATATATATATATATGTATATATATATATAGCTACAGTAATCCCAGGACTGCGGGTAGAGACCTTATCAAGGAAACTTCCAGCTATGGTGGTAATCCCAGACCAAATGTACAGCATTTGAGGGAGTCACTCCGATGGTAACATCAGCAGAAAAGATACTTCATAAGATTACATATTAGATTGAAAATAAAAGCTTGATATGGCTGAGGTAGAAACAAAGAAATGGGCCATAAGAAGAGAAGAAACAGGAACTTGCAAAAATCTTCAGGAAATGAACGAAATACGCCCCAGAAAATGAAGGAAAGGAGAAAGAGAAACGAAAGGAATAAAAGAAGAAGAGTAGAAGAATAATGAAAATGATAATAAGGATAACGATATGAAGAAGTATGAGGATAAGGATGAGGATGGGGATGAGGATGAATATGAGAATGATAATAAAAATGAGTATAAGGATGAGATAGAAGAAAAGGAAGGAACGACAACGAAGAGCATAACAACAAAGAAAAAAAGAATAAAAGATGAAAATCATAGATCACTTTAGGTGAGGCTGGAACACCAGACCCACCCGGAAGCCAATGGAAGAGAACCTCAGCTCACGAAGACTCTTTCTCGAACTCGAAGAATTCTTTTGAGAAAATGAGGATGAATGACGCCATCCAAAACAAAAGAGAGTCAACAAATAACGTCCTTCGACCAAGAAGCCGAACTACTGCAATGATGAAGAAAAAGAAAAAAAGAAAAAGAAGCTGAAAGAGGAAGACAAGGAAGACAAGGAAGCGAATCAGGAGGAGGAGTAGGATGAGCAGGAAGAAAGGGAAAAGGAAGAGGAGGAGGAGGAGGAGGAAGAGGAGGAGGAGGAGGAGGAGGAGGAGGAGGAGGAGGAGGAGGAGGAGGACGAGAAGGAGAAGGAGGGTGGATGAGAACGAAGAGGACAATAACAAACAAGAAGAAGAAGCCAAAACAGACTTCTGGACTTTTGATTGTGTGAGCGCAGGGCTGGTTGTGGCTGACTGCTTCCTTGGATTAGTGGTGAAGAGAGGCCATCTATTTCTTTTTCTTTTTCTTTCTCTGTATAGTCGGATCTTCTTCTTCTTCCTGAGATTTCTCGGGAGCACTTCACTTATGAAGGATTCTTATGCAAAAGTAAACGTTGGCACAGTTGCAGACTTTCTCTCTCTCTCTCTCTCTCTCTCTCTCTCTCTCTCTCTCTCTCTCTCTCTCTCTCTCTCTCTCTCTCTCTCTCTCTCTCTCTCTCTCTTTCTTACACACACACACACACACACACACACACACACACACACACACACACACACACACACACACACACACACACACACACACACACACACACACACACACACACACACACACACACACACACACACACACACACACACACACACACACGCACACACACACACACACATACATAACATGCACACAAACACTCATTCTGTTCTTCTTCAAGGCTATTTTATTTATTTCCAAGTAATTCACTTAATAATGGAAGGGTCAATTGATGAATAGAAAATGACAACTATCTCTACTGATAAAGCTCTATTTGCTTTCCACCTTCTTTTTCCCAATTTATAAAAAATATGTTTAAGAAAAAAGTAGTACAGTTGTAAGGGAATGTTCCAAGTATGTTCTGAATTTATCAAGAAGTTTCTAATCAGCTGGACGTATTTAACTTCTTCAGGTATTTAATCTTGCAATGCAGTTTCGTTTAGCTTAAGGAAACTTCTAAGTAAGACAAGGTAATAAAAACCTACTAAACTATCTCGATTAAGGCTTAACTTTACAGTGGGACGAACGTGAGCTAACTAAGGATTTAGGTCTAACTGACGTCGGATAATTCTATTCAGCTTAGAAGAGCAGAGCGCAGTGGTTAGAGTTCTCGCCTGCCACTACGGCTATCCGGGTTCGAATCCTGTCCAGGGGTGAAATAATTTCAGTATCGCTGCGCTGCGGATTGTTACTCCAACTCTCGTGGGCGGGGAGTTGCGTGGGTTTGTGCGTGTAAGGTCACAGTATTACCCATAGATCGGTCATACGAGCTCTGAGCTCTCATTCGGGAGGTTAGTAACTCGATCACGAGTCCGACACGTGGTCCAAGACCATGGTGATGAAGAAGGTAAACTGAAAAACCTTTCAGCAGGCGAGCCAAGCACCTTAACCACTGAGACGATAGAACCCACCCCAAGTTTAAATGTCAGAAAAATTGTAAGATTTAATTATTTCGCTATGAGGGACGCCCCTTGCCTTAGCTAGCTGGAGTACCATGATAGAAGCTGAAAAATATGGAGTACCATGGTTGAAAAAAATGTTGTGAAAGTGTTACATGATGATGATATGGTTTAACGTCACACACACACCCCTATCGGGAGGCTAGGACGGTGCCCCTCACAGAGGGCTTTGTAGCATGGAATTTAATTCACCATGCCCTTGGTTCAACTTCGCCGGTGGCAGGATTCGAACCGCCCTCACCTCGACCTTCGCCGCAAGCAACGACGCCCTAACCCGATCAGCCAACGAGCTTTCTAAGTGTTACATGAGATATCTTTAATCCTGTTTTCGAAGAGATTTTCCCTTTCGGAAGGTTTAAGAAGGATATAGGAAAGAACTAGTTTATCAACAGAATGGTTAACGAATGGAATAGACATAGTAACAATATATTGAGCGCTGAAATAATTGGTTGTTTTAAGAGTAGATTAGATAACTTTATGGATAGGGTTAAGAGGAGGTAAGGGACATGGAACTGCCTAATGCAGGCCTTATGGCCCCTTGTAGTCTCCTCCGTTCTCGTGTTCTTATGTTCTGAGTAATGTGTATCAACGGTGAAGAACAACAAAAGGCTAGATTAGATAACTCTATGGATAGGGTTAAAAGGAGGTAAGGGACATGGAACTGCCCAGTGCAGGCCTTATGGTCCCTTGTAGTCTCTTCCGTTCTCGTGTCCTTATGTTCTGAGTAATGTGTATCAACGACATGGAACTGCCCAGTGCAGGCCTTATGGTCCCTTGTAGTCTCGCGGTGAAGAACAACAAAAGGCTAGATTAGATAACTTTATGGATAGGGTTAAAAGGAGGTAAGGGACATGGAACTGCCCAGTGCAGGCCTTATGGTCCCTTGTAGTCTCCTCCGTTCTCGTGTCCTTATGTTCTGAGTAATGTGTATCAACGGCGAAGAACAACAAAAGGCTAGATTAGATAACTTTATGGATAGGGTTAAAAGGAGGTAAGGGACATGGAACTGCCCAGTGCAAGCCTTATGGTCCCTTGTAGTCTCCTCCGTTCTCATGTTCTTATGTTCTGAGTAATGTGTATCAACGGTGAAGAACAACAAAAGGCTAAACGCGACGAAGACCGGATCACGCGTGGTTCGCAGGGAAAAGCCGAGATCGAGGACCACGAAGTTTTACTTCGGGAGTCTTCTCACGGCCGGCGGTAACTGACCACGGAAAAGGGTTTGAGGACGAGTGAGGCCCAGAACGGCCTCTAAATGGGCCACCGAGTACATGGCAAGTGCATTTACTGCCCTTCCTTATGGCTGGCTCCTTGAAAGGCTCGACGCTTGGACAACGTAAAGAAAAGGTGGCGCAACGGGGAAGGGAAGGTATGTGTGTGTGTATGAATGTGTGTGTGTGTGTGTGTGTGTGTGTGTGTGTGTGTGTGTGTGTGTGTGTGTGTGTGTGTGTGTGTGTGTGTGTGTAATAATAATAATGATGAACGGTTTATTGAAAACGTGGCAGCCAAAGGCTGAAAATATACATATTAATGTAAGAGGGTAAATAATGTGTGTGTGTGTGTGTGTGTGTGTGTGTGTGTGTGTGTGTGTGTGTGTGTGTGTGTGTGTGTGTGTGTGTGTGTGTGTGTGTGTGTGTGTGTAATAGAGAAATACACAGGTGGAGGGGGAATGGGGCGGACTTTTCTTGTAGTTGATCATTTAAGTCCGGAAACAAATTCCAAAATCTTTCTTCTGTCTAACCATGAGGCTGCTGGTGTCATTTCAATTACTCATTAACTCTTTCCCACGCCTCAGTCGACTTGAATTTCACCCTCATTTCAATAAAATCACGTGTAGTTAACCATAACAAAATAAGTAGTTCATGTTACATTACTGTTTGTGCAAGGCACTGGATTTTTTTTCTTCAGCTATTTGCATTTTAAGAGAGATTGATGCACTGAGTCTTGTGGTATTCCCTCGATATTCAGTACATACCACGTTTCACCTAGATGCCCTGGCCGGAACGATCAGTCCGTGAGCTAAGTCCTTCCGTTTTGAAGGGTCATGGTGGCATGACGGTACGGTCTTCGTCTTAAAAAAAATAATAATAAACAAGCCGGTCAGGCGAGGGTTCGAACCCCAGTAGAAGAGTCTATTCCCTTGATTCAATATCATTGCCTGAATAATACGCAAATGACCCGAATTGCATCTAGCGTGTTAGAAACATCTACAGGGACGGAAAATTTGTGGTGGGCCTAGGATAGAAACAGATAAATAAATCAATAGAATATAACCTGAAAAAGGAGAGAAAGAACATATGGTTTTGAAAGTAAGCTTCTGACATATAAATCAAAGCATTAAAGTCAATGGATGAATGGGGAATACAAAGCATTAAGCCATAACTGCCCAGAGGTTTCCTTCTCATCTTCTCACCAGGTAGGGTTTCCCCTGTCAGTCACGGCGCCTCGTGAATGCGTCCATTTCGAGGCACCAAGAGTGTTTCTTGAGCAATGGGGAGTGTGACGTTACCGGCTTGCTAGGCCTGTCGTAGCGCCTTTGCCGCTGCCGTTAGCATTACCCAGGGGGCACCACAGGGAGGTGGCAGTCGAACTTTGCCCAGAGGTTTCCATGTACTGAAATACCGCCAATAGAAACAAGGAAGTATTTGGAATGGTAGCCAAGAGGAAGGAGGCCGGTTGAAAGGCACAGGAAGAGGTGGATGGACTGTGTGAAAAAGAATTTAGAAGGAAGAAATTTAACGTTGGAAGAAGTAAACGAACAAGAAATTTACGAGGATCGAGATGAGTGGAGGCGTCTGATGACGAGGTCGACAACTGACACTTGAAATCGACTACCTGGCGTCTGGTGAGAAAGTGAGAAAGTAACATTCTAATAGTAATAACAAAAAGCCGCATAATATCAACGGCGTTAACTAGAATCCTTCAATAAGTCTTATGGTCTGGAAGAAAAGGGAATTTCTCAACTTTCCAGGTGGGTTATCTTCAGGAGACTTTCTTCGCATTGTCAAAATTACCTCGGCTGCTCTAAACTCTATGGCTAATTAGTTTCCATATCACTTCACCAGAGCCGGGCGCGTTACCGCCGGTCAGGTAGTGCCTTACCGCCTGACAGGTAGTGCGTTACCGAAAAAAATGCGTATACATAATGCGTATGTGTATATACATATACACATACGCAGTAACGAGGACCGCTCTAAGGAATTTAAAATCGGTAACACATTGACGAAAAGGAACACCAGTTTTTTCAGTAACGCACTACCTGTCCAGCGGTAACGCGCCCAGCTCTTACCAAAGCATCACTTGCAGCTAAGTGCCTCCTGGCGTGAGCGTCCCATCTTCACTATATCATCTAATCTACCCAAGATGATTGTATCATTGTATATTATATTGGACACCATTAGGCGATTTTATCAACTTAAGAAAACCTTCAGGTTATAGTAAGATTCTGTTCACACTAGCGGTTTGAACCGCGCGTAAGCCGCGGCGGTACTGTGTAATTAAGAAAAACCTGCGTGGTTGTGTGTGAGCCCCTCCATTCACTTACATTATTATTAAACCGCGCGGTTGAAACCACGTGTGTGAACAGGGACTAAAGGATTACTAACTTCTTTACATTATAGAATTAAACAAACTTTTTCGTTTCCAAAGGTTCTCCTTTAGGCAAATATAATCTTACGTTAACTGGAAGAAAATACCTACATCACTTCACTCATCACAAATAATTATATAGAACCAGATTTAATGTATACATCATTTAAAAAAAAAAACATATGTTCTTTGTCAAGACAAATGCGTTTAGTTCTATAGTATCAACTATAATAGTATAAACAAAGTATAAACAACCTGCCTAGTTTAAAGCTGAAGAGGTTTGGGGGTGGAGGGACCCCAGAATTTAGTGCTGTTTAATAATACAGCCTCCTACCTCATCATTCAAAAAACTGTGTTTATGTAACGTAAGAATCACGTTTACGTAACGTTAGTATCTTGTTTACATAAACGTTCGAGTTACGTTTATCAGATGATGACGGCGACTGAACACGCAGACGCGACGGGGGAGGCCACGTGCTCTTCGCCTCCACGTAACACGTCACGGGGAATCACGTGCAACTCCGCAAGTGACGCAGAGGGATTAGGAGGAAACCAGGAGAATGTCTGCCTCCTTATCACCCACTCCTCTCACCTATTTCTTCCTCCTTAGTCGATATTTCCCTTTCTTCTCGGGTAAATTCAATATAATAAAGTGGATAACGTAGCTAACGATGATATGACCAAGGACTATGGAATCTGATATATCTATCTATCTATCTACCTATATACGTATACAGTCAAACCTCGGTTATCGAACGCTTCTGTTCTCGACCAAATCGGTTTTCGACCAAAAATTTCGAGAATTTTACGTCTCAGAACTCGACCAAATTTCGGCTCTCGAACAAACCGAAAGAAGCCGAGCGTACCCGAACGCGGCTCACTCGCGAGCCGAGAGAACTCGAACGCTAAGGACGCTTCCTCTGTAGCGCATTTGCGATCAAAGTTCATTCCGAGCAGACGTGTTCGTTCTTATTTACGTAAATCTGACTTTTTTTCATCTTTGCATCGTGTATTAGCCCCTAATCATGGGTCCAAAGAAAGCAAGTTCAAGTGGTGAAGAAAAGAGGAAAGTAGTGCGCAAAACTATTGAATTTAAAAAAGAATTAATAGCGAAATATGAATCTGGCGTTCGTGTGTCTGCGTTGGCTAAGGAGTTTGGGAATGCGAAATCGACGATAAGCACCATCCTAAAAAATAAAGACCAGGTTAAAGCAAGTGATGTGGCTAAAAGATCAAGGTTTAGCAAACAAAGGCCACAGGTATTGGAGGAAGTGGAAAAAACTTTTGCTGATTTTCGTAAATGAGAAACAGTTAGCAGGTGATACTCTTAGTGAAGATGCAATTTGTGCCAAAGCAGACAATTGTATGAAGATTTGATAAAAAAAGATCCTAGCATTATTCCGGATAAGGTTTGATAAGCAAGCAGAAAAGTTTAAGAAAAGAAGCGGGATACACTTATTTATGGTAAACAGTATACAGTGCAGTTTATGGTGTAAAATAGTAAAAAAAAATTAGAAAAGTTTGTTTTTTAGACTTGGAACGGATTAAAATTATTTACATTGATTATAATGAGAAAAATTGTTTCGGTTTTCGAACAAATCGCTTTTCGAACAGCCTTCTGGAACGGATTATGTTCGAAAACCGAGGTTTGACTGTATATATATATATATATATATATATATATATATGTATATGTATATATATATATATATATATATAAATATATATAGTGATATAAATAAATATTATATATATATATATATATATATATATGTATATATATATGTATAATACTGATGACCCACTTTCGGAGAAGAATAAGCGAAGATATAGAGATCTGTATATTTCGATCACTTACTGTGATCCTCTTCAGCAGATATTTTACAAATGTGCTACGACATAACTTTGTTGATATATATATATCTATATATATATATATATATATATATATATATGTATATATATGTATATATACATACATATGCATATATGCATATAAGCATAATGATTCATAAATCACTATAATTTACCCTAAGATAGCCTTCCTTAATATCTTATCTCAGTCATATTTTATCACCATTGTCTCCCCCTCCTCCCTCCGTTTCCCCATCGTACTGATCTCGAACGTGCTCATCTGGCCTTGCCCTGCCTCCTTCCTTCTTTCCTTCTTCTTTTCGTTTTACTTTTCCTCTCCTTTCATATCTCCCTCTCCCTCTCTCCTTCTCTCTCTCTCTCCCTATGTATTATATATATATATATATATATATATATATATTATATATATATATATATATATATATATATTATATAATATATTATATATATATATATATAATGTGTGTGTGTGTGTGTGTGATGTGTGTGTGTGTGTGTGTGTGTGTGTGTGTGTGTGTATGTGCGTGTGTGTATATATATACATATAATACATATATATATATATATAATATAAATATATTTATTATTTTACTTATATTTCAGTAGGTTACCTATTTAGAGACTTATGCATTCTATCTATATGTATGGCTCTAACAGCCATTTTATTCGTTTATCTTAAAATTATCCCCCTTTTCCTTTTCTTACATCTTCCCTCTTCCTTTACCCTTTCACCTTTGTTCTCTGTTCTCTCCTCTCTGTCTCTGAGTATCAGGAAGCTCCCGGTCCTCATTTTCATCCGAACTCCCCCTTGGCCCTCCCCTCCTCCCCTTCCTCTGTCCTTGTCATCCTCTCCTCCTCCTCCTTCCTTGCTCTGGGTGCCTCCTCCTCCTCCTCCTCTTCCTCCTCCTCCTCCTCCTCCTCCTTCTCCTCCTCCTCGTCCCACCTTCCCCTTTGCCTATGGACCCCTTATCCTCTCTTTACGTCCTGAGCCTGTTCCTCAACGTCTTCTACAAAGTCATCTTGTACCACGTTTTTCATCCCCGGAATGTTATTCCACACTTTGGATGTGTAATGTGATTGCTACGCTGCAGCTTCCCTTAGAGAGACAAAGGCGTAATATACGGTACATTATTCTATATACCTGCACAACTGAAATGTGCACTTTGAATAATTATTTTTACTTCCACGTATACACAACAAATTTACTGAGGCTTCTTAAAGTACATTGCTAATACCTAGACAAAATTTAAACAAACTTGAATATAGTAATCACTCGGATTTGCATGGATACTGTGGTAAGGTTATCATGAAAGCAACAAACTAATTATCATATCATTGTGGACCGTTTTTTACCAAACCGTATATATCTTTTACTTTGCCCAGTCAGTCTATCTTACTCAAATGTATTCGAAGTAAATGGGCGAAGTAATACCCACCAAGGGATTTTGTTCAGTTAATTAAGGGCTGAACCCCGTTAATAGACCAAACTCTCGTTCAGGCGTCTCGAGACTAAAATTGGTTGACTCAAAGCGTTATCACATTGGGCTATTTTTCCTTCGATTGTTGGAACATATTTACAATCAGCAAAATTCGGGAAGAAATCTGATATACTGGAGAAAAAAAAATCCTCCGATATATCAAATGAATTCTGTGGTAATTGCTGAGAAAACAAAACAGTTTGACATACATAGTGATAACTGGTAGTGGAATATCACCAATTATTTCTTTCACCCTCCTCTGTTTCCGAGCTGAACTACCATATACTTCAATGACACGACGCCGAACTTGAGGACCCGGTTGTTCCTCTTATCCCATCTTATGTTCTCGAGTTGTGTGACACGTGTTTACTTTCACCTTTCAACGAAAGCGCGTGGGGAGCTCTCCGTCGCTCTTCCTTTCGAAACACCTTCGACCCGACGGACCCTCTAATGACGTCGGTACTTCCATTTTGCCCGCCTCCTCTTTTTTTTTTTTTTTTTCATTCTCTCTCTCTTTTTTCTCCCTCCCTCCCCTCTCTCTCTCTCTCTCTCTCTCTCTCTCTCTCTCTCTCTCTCTCTCTCTCTCTTTTTTTTTTCTCTGTCTCTCTCTTTTTGTCTCTCTGTCATTCTCATTCGCTGTCTCTGTCTGTCTTTGTGTCTGTCTCTGTGTCTGTCTCTGTGTCTATCTCTGTCTGTCTGTCTGTCTGTCTGTCTGTCTGTCTGTCTCTCTCTCTCTCTCTCTCTCTCTCTCTCTCGTTTCCTCTTTCCTCATCCTCACACAGCTACAACTTTAGTTTCCAGAATTTTTTCGGTTAGTTTTCGTGTTCATATTTTTCGTTCTTCTCTTTATTTATTTTTACTCTCCCCTGTTTTACTCCTGTCTGGTTCCTTTTTCACTGTTTCTTTCTTCCAGACTCGTTCTCTCTTTTTTTTTTTCATTTCCATTCACCTTTCCCCCATTTTCCTTACTTACTTTTCTCCTTTGCTTTACGTTCGTAATTCCTCTGTTTCCACCTTTGCCTTACGTCGACAGAAGCTTCTCTGATGACACAGACGTTACATACTCTACAAGGTGGTCAGCGGCTATCACCAAGGATTCTCTGATCCTCTTTTTTATTCTTCGCTTCTGTATCTGTTCTCTTCTTCTCTTACTTTTCTTTCTTCCAGCTCTTCGCCCCTGTTCCTCTAACTATATTCTTCCTTGTCTTTCCCGTGCCTTCAACCTATGGAATCTGCTTTCTCTTGTCCTTAATCTCTTCACTATGGTAACATAAATCTAATTTTATTCTGACTAATACTAGATATAATTTACTTGAGGGACGGATTGGTTGGAATGGAGTTTTGATCAATCGATCAAGACTACATTTTGGCTCAATTTGTATTTCAGCTTAACAAAATGTTTTAGTACTAAGCTGAACAGTAACCCATAAAGTCTGTCATCCCATACTGTCGCTCCATCAGATTCCTGCTCTCCATCCGTTCTCACCTCTCCCATTTTCCTTTCCTTGTTCTTTCCCCTCTCTCCTCTACTCCTCATCTACTCCTCTTTCTATTTGTCCACTCCCCATT
>NC_134800.1:52186926-52189426 GCF_046742065.1 Oratosquilla oratoria
CGGAAACATTGCTCTGGAGGACAATTTCCTAACCTTTTCCGATCCTAGCTTCCTCTGTACCCAGGTCTAAGCAGTCCAGCACCCTCTAACTAACATTTTATTACTAGAAGGATAAAGTAAAGTGGGTGTATACATCACAGCATCCTTTTGAATTGTTGTCAACAGTCTCAGTCGGGAAATGTTGGTTTAGACACCATTCAAAGGATTGCAGAGAGCCTGACGACAGGAGAAATTGTGGTCCATAACTAGGTCGGATGCGAAAAAATATAATAACTGAATAAATGAATAAATAAATTAGTGAATAAATAAATGAATAAATAAATTAGTGAATAAATAAATTAATGGATAGATAAAGGAAATAAAATAAAATGAATAGATGGTTATAAGTAATAAGCAAAGATAAATAATACTAATATGTAATAAAAAACACAAATAAGGATAAACAGATAAATACTGATAATTGAATGAATAAAATAGAATCAAATAAATGGCAGGCATTACACATAATGCCTAGTACCCCAATAAACTGAACGGAAACATTCGATGTTAGAACAAACAATGTAAAGAATTAAATTTAGTTAAACACACATCCGTTACATTTTCTTTTTTTCATTTCCGATAAGAAAAAAACTAAGTTAGATTTTGAACATATCAAGTAGAGATACACCATAAGATCTATTACTATTTCATCACAATATTAGATTTATTTACTATCTTTGTTAAACAGCTTGCATACCTAGGAGCTGATACACAAATAAACAAATACGTGAACAAATAAGTAAATAGTGAGAAATATAAAGATAAGAATAAATATATGTATACACAAGTACATAAATAAGTAAATAAATGAATTAATAGATAAGTATATTGAAGAAGTCAAAGGAAAAAGAAACTAGGAACATAAATAAACAAATATATGAACAGATAAATGAATAATGAAATATAAAAAAAGATAGAAATAAGCATATGTATACATAAGTAAATAAATAAAAAAGTAAATAAATGAATTAATAGACAAATATACTGAATAAGAAAATAGGAAATGATAGATAAATAAATCAATATATGAACATATAAGTAAATAGTGAAATCTATGAAAAAGATAGAAATGAATATATGTATACATAACCATATAAATAAATGAATGAATAAGTAAATAAGTAAATTAATTAATAAATAGATAAGTATATTGCATAGATAAAAGGAAATAGTGAAATCTATGAAAAAGATAGAAATAAATATATGTATACATAACCACATAAATAAATAAATAAATAAGTAAATTAATTAATAAATAGATAAGTATATTGAATAAATAAAAGGAAAAAGAAAATCTCGCTGGAGGTCGTGGATGCGTCACCCTGCCTACCGTTCCATCAGCGACGTCGCCACACCCAGAGGCTCGGTCGTTTCTTATCGCCATGCATAAGGCGACGATGTCTTTACCATTTGTAGTTCCACATAATTACACAGATCCCTTCTGGAACGCCTGCTGTATACAAACAGGCGTAAACTCAACCGTGTATGCATCTTGACATATTCATATATACATGCATAAGGATTCTACACAAATATAAATGTGGGTTTATGTGTGTGAGGTGAAGCGTGGGGCCGGTCTATATGGATAAATAAGTGGCAGTTGTCCTCACCTGTGATCGAAGTGCTTGCTCGTGCAAAGCAGGTGAAGGTGTCGCAAGCTGTTTGGGGTTTGGGCTAAGGTTCACGTAGTTACGTGGTAGGTGGGAAGCTCAACGCGCCACAGCTGTACCTTGTGAACAAATGTATGTGTATGTATAAATGTATGTATATATGTATGTATGTATGTATGTATGTATGTATGTATGTATGTATGTATGTATGTATGTATGTATGTATGTATGGATGTACTGTATATGTATGGAAGTATCTTTCTCTGTATGTATATATATGTGTATATATATATATATATATATATATATATATATATAATATATATATATGCATGAATAGAATCACCAATGACGGCGAATGTCAACTCAAATAATTCTGACGGTTCGAGTCTCGGGGGAAACTGTCGGAATTATTTAAATATATTATATATATATATATATATATATATGTATATATATATATATATATATATATAATATATATATATATATATTATATATATATATATATATATTACGCATTTATGTGTGCCTGTATATATATATATATATATATATATATATATATATATATATATGCATGTACCCGTCCATGTTTACTAGTTCAAATTAACTCCATATCTGCCAACTTAGACTAAACCTCAGCTTGCCACCAGACTTGCTGAGGAAACCAAAGCATTCGTCGTTGTCTTCGTCGTCGTCGTCGTCGTCGTCGTCGTCGCTTGAGACGACAAGAACTCTCCGTACACACAGCTTTCGATTTCAATGCGGAATTAATCCTGTCAGGAACAGAGCCGGCGGACAGAGAGAGATCCCGTCTTGCCCCCCAAATGCGGCAGAAGGGGCTGCCT
>NC_134800.1:52204426-52206926 GCF_046742065.1 Oratosquilla oratoria
TACGATCTAGAGGAAATAATTTCCATCGAAACTGCTATTCAAAATCTTCGGGAAATTCACTTCAGCCTCATCGTGGGCCTCATTATCGATAAACTAACTGGAGTTCACCTTTGAATTGCAAGATGTTTTTCTTATTCTATATACAGGACACAAAACCATTCCCTGTCCATTTCAACCCGCACCGCGTAGGAAATTATTTGTTGAAAAAAAAAAATAATAATAATAATAATAATAATAATAATAACGTTAAGAAAAAGTTTATTAGAAAATGATTCATATTTTGTATTACTTTGTAACAGAAAAGTGTCCATTTCAACCCACACAGCGTAGAAAATTATTTGTTGAAAAAAGAAAACGTTAAGAAAAAGTTTAATAGAAAATGATTCACGTATTGAGTCATAGCCCAAAGCACACCTTTGCATATTTTGTATTACTTTGTAACTGAAAAGTGGAATATAAATAAGTCTTAAATGGCAACTATTGCGTTATATCAAATAAAAAGAAATATTTCTACAAGCAACATCGTTCACATTAAGAAACACGTCTATACAGTTCACAAGACTAATATATCGTAAACGACATTAAATAAAACAAAAGTCTAAAATTTTATAATCTTAGAACGGGCTTTTTCCCTCAGCTGAATAAAAATGAACTACAATAACAAAATGACGTATGACAACAAATTGAACATAAAAACAAGAAAAAATTGC
The DNA here is from genome assembly GCF_046742065.1 of Oratosquilla oratoria. Taxonomy (NCBI): domain Eukaryota; kingdom Metazoa; phylum Arthropoda; class Malacostraca; order Stomatopoda; family Squillidae; genus Oratosquilla; species Oratosquilla oratoria. The sequence goes on from NC_134800.1 coordinate 52,205,137, forward strand.
AATTATCCACATAAAAACCCGAGTAAATACCTCGACTTACTAATGGATGCCATTGTATATAGATAATTAACCTTTTCACTGCAAAGGAGGGGGGGGGGTCCATTCAATGATTAGAATGACTTGCCGACAAAATAAATAAATAAATAAATAAAATAAAATAAAAGAGAAAAATGTAAAACGGAGCAAGGGTGTTGTTCATCGAAGTAGTCTTGAACCCTTCACACATGGAACAATTTACCCTCAGCTGAATAAAACGAACAAATGGAAAAGATGATCAAACGTTTGTTGTAGCAAAATGCTTTGCCAAGGATAATGAGTACTTACACCTTTGCTTTATTTTGTTCAAACGGCTTCCGAATGGCTATAGTGAGGTATTCTTAGATCATCTTTTAAACCAGTTAACTCCATATTATTTTATTAATTTCGTGTGTGTGTGTGTGTGTGTGTGTGTGTGTGTGTGTGTGTGTGTGTGTGTGTGTGTGTGTGTGTGTGTGTGTGTGTGTGTGTGTGTGTGTGTGTGTGTGTGTGTGTGTGTGTGTGTGTGTGTGTGTGTGTGTGTACAAATCAGCCATCAAAGACTTGGTGGCCCTAAAAAGAGGTATAAGGAAGAAGAAGAAGAAAAAGAAGAAGAAGAAGAAGAGTGTCATGTTTAGAGTTCACTTCGACAAGCACCTTAAAAAAATTATATCATTATTCATTTATTGATATGTTTATTCATTTTTATTTGTTTGTTTATGTATTTGTTTGTTTATTTCTTTCTTATTTATTTGTTTATTTCTTTATATATTTTTTTCTTATTCTGCATCCGATACTAAAAGGTTTTCTGTCGACTTCATGTTCTTATAGAAGTTGAACGAGGGTTCCAATGGGATTGCCCATTTCGTAAGTGAAGGAACGGCACAAAAATGAACAAGTCACCTTTTCCTCAGCCATAATAAAAGACAAAGTACAGGACGGGATGAAAGGCGTTCATCAGAACCGAAGAAAATTACAAAAACTAACACCGCGACCATTCTGAACACGAGCCACGTGCCATTTCGTTCTTCGTTTCACCATTTCCTTTTTCTCTTTCCGTCCTGGCTGAAAGGTCGTATCCTGGCCCTGGGCGGCTGACAAATCCTGCGCAGCGATGCTGACAGCCTCTCGTTTCCTCTGATTACAAACAATTCATATTTCCAGCATTCCGATCACATAAATAGCTCTGGGGTGTCCATGAACTGGGTTGTCAAATAAATGTTGTCGTTTTAGGGATATTGGGTAGCCAGCACTAGAGGAGGGAAAAGGTTGAATCCGGCCAGACGTTGGTATGATCATCATGCATTATATATATATATATATATATATATATATATATTTTTTTTTGGGGGGGGGGCAGGACTGGAGGAGGGAAAAGGCTGAATCCAGCTAAACGTTAGTATCATTAACATACATTGATAAATCGATTTTGTTTTCATAATTAGTTTTTGTTATGGGGTTAAACGTATTCTGATCATTTTTCTCTTTCTGTAGTCTTTTATCATATATTATTTTTTATTTTGTTTCCATAGTCTCATGTATATATTCCCGAGTGTTTTTATTTTATAATTTCATTCAGCAGATTTTGTTCATCTTGAGTAACTCTGCTAACCAAAAGAACTAATTAAGCGCACTGAAAAACGAATTTGACACCTTCAAGGCCAAATATGGTGTTCATATGTATTTATTTCCTTATTTATCTAAATATTCATCATCATCATCATCATCTTTATATTCATCATTATCACCATTATCATCATCATCATCGTCATTGT
>NC_134800.1:52211926-52216926 GCF_046742065.1 Oratosquilla oratoria
ACAGGTGTGTTGCATTGGATTTCGTCATTATATTCACAAATGTAGTTTTGTCCAGGTTTAATCCCTACAGTCTCTCTTGTAAATGAAAGAGTTTAGTGATGGCCACACCGAAATCAAGGTGATGGCCTTTTAACTTCAATCTAGGTAGTTCTAACAAATCTATTCTTTGCTGAATCAAAAAGTTACGGTTTAAACAAAGACACAGAAAAACAAAATGTTGATAAGTTTAACCACTTCAGATTAATATATGTTCCATGCATATTGTTCTGGGAGGGATATATATATCATTTCTTCAAGTTAGGGTAATCACTCATATTGGAAGAAAAAATGTAGTTTTAATAAACTAGATTGCTTCACCGGAATGTTAAATTATTTCTATTAACTTCATTATTTTTTATATTATCTATTCTAATTTTATTTTATGTATTTCTTTATTCATTATTATTATTTTATTTGTTTATTTATTTATTTTTCTACTCATTTATTTGTTTATTTTTATTTATTTATTTATTTATTTATTTATTTTGTGTCAGACGAGGCAAGTTGATGAAAAGCCATCTCCAAGGCTGAATAGCTTAGCTTATTGTCACTAACTATAAAAATGTATATATTTTTCATTCCTAATTTCATCCATCTTTTTGTTTTCAAATTAAAACATCCCTCTCCCTCCGCATTTTCTTTTTGTTTCACTCGTTCCCAATTTTTTGTTTTCTATTTTTCCTTCGCTCTGTTCATTTCTCCCACATTTCCGGGAACAACTAACAAAGGACAGCTAAACCAGTAGCTGTCTGCAAGCAGTCGATATCTTGAAAGCTGAACTCAGCCCCCGAAAGGGGGGGGGTCCCCCTATTCGTGAACACATGACAGTTACAGCAATCACGGTTGTTTCTTTTTTCTTATGCTTGGTTTATGAACTGCTCATTATTGTCACTGTGTTCAGTACGTGAAAATTGTAATACTTTAATGCAATAGATACGGTGACACAACGTTCTTCCGCTGGAGTTTGTTGCATGGGCGTTGTCGGAGGTTGGAGAACAAACAAACAAACACACACACACACACACACACACACATACACACACACACACACACACACACACACACTATGACTGTCAACCAAATGACATTAGATAATACAATTTTTTCTTTATCTTTGTCTTTTGTGTTTGTCGTCTTTTTATTTGTCTTGAGTCTTTGAATTTTGTGAAAAATATGACTCCTGCTTTTGTATAAAGTCTGGGCAATTAAATAATTTCAATCAAAAAAATTCAATTCAATTCACACACACACACACACACACACACACACACACACACACACACACACACACACACACACACACACACACACACACACACACACACACACACACACACACAAACACACACACACACACACACACACACACACACACACACATACACACACACACACACACACACACACACACACACACACACACACACACACACACACACACACACACACACACACACACACACACACACACACACACACACTATAGACCAAATGACCTTAGATAACATAAACATTTATTGTGAAACTGTTTTCATTATATTAGATGTGGTTCCAATTTAGGGTCAGCAGGCACCAATATTGTTGGTAAAGTTTAAATGAAAGTATAAATTTATCATATAGAAGAGGCAGTAGTATGATCAATGTATCTAATTTTAGCAGAAATGGTTACTGTAACAATATGAGCCAAAGTTGTACAAGTGCTATCAGCAAAAGTAGTTGTAGTAGTAGGGATAGTAGCCGTAATAGTGATAGTTGGAGGAGGAGTAGTAGTGGCAAAAGTAAATTATAGTATTAGTATCAGCAGTAGTAATAGTTGTAAGGTATTTGAGAACAGTCATGGTAGTTGTAGTAGTAGTAGCAGTAATAGTTATAGGAGTTGTGAGAGTAGTGGTAAGTATCAGTAGTAGCAGGAGTAGTTATGGAGCGAGAGTAGTGGTAGGTGGAGTAACAGGAGTAGTAGTAGTAGTTATGGGGCAAGAGTAGTGGTAGGTGGAGTAACAGTGGTAGTTATGGGGCGAGAGTAGTGGTAGGTGGAGTAAGTGGAGTAGCAGTAGTAGTTATGGGACGAGAGTAGTGGTAGGTGGAGTAGGTGGAGTATCAGTAGTAGTTATGGGGCGAGAGTAGTGGTAGATACAGTAGCAGGAGTAGCAGTAGTAGTTATGGGGCGAGAGTAGTGGTAGGTGGAGTAGCAGGAGTATTTATGGGAGCAGAGTAGTGGTAGGTGGAGTAACAGGAGTAGTAGTAGTAGTTATGGGGCAAGAGTAGTGGTAGATGGAGTAGGTGGAGTAGCAGTAGTAGTTATGGGGCGAGAGTAGTGGTAGGTGGAGTAGGTGGAGTAGCAGTAGTAGTTATGGGGCGAGAGTAGTGGTAGGTGGAGTAGGTGGAGTAGCAGTTGTAGTTATGGGGCGAGAGTAGTGGTAGGTGGAGTAGCAGTAGTAGTAGTAGTAGTTATGGGGTGAGAGTAGTGGTAGATGCAGTAGCAGGAGTAGCAGTTGTAGTTATGGGGCGAGAGTTGTGGTAGGTGGAGTAGCAGGAGTATCTATGGGGGCAGAGTAGTGGTAGGTGGAGTAGCAGTAGTAGTTGTGGGGCCAGAGTAGTGGTAGGTGGATTAGCAGTAGTAGTTATGGGGCGAGAGTAGTGGTAGGTGGAGTAACAGTAGTAGTTATGGGGCGAGAGTAGTGGTAGGTGCAGTAGCAGGAGTAGCAGTAGTAGTTATGGGGCGAGAGTATTGGTAGGTGGAGTAACAGGAGTAGTAGTAGTAGTTATGGGGCAAGAGTAGTGGTAGGTGGAGTAGCAGTGGTAGTTATGGGGCGAGAGTAGTGGTAGGTGGAGTAGCAGGAGTAGTAGTAGTAGTTATGGGGCGATAGTAGTGGTAGATGCAGTAGCAGGAGTAGCAGTTGTAGTTATGGGGCGAGAGTTGTAGTAGGTGGAGTAGCAGGAGTATCTATGGGGGCAGAGTAGTGGTAGGTGGAGTAGCAGTAGTAGTTGTGGGGCCAGAGTAGTGGTAGGTGGATTAGCAGTAGTAGTTATGGGGCGAGAGTAGTGGTAGGTGGAGTAACAGTAGTAGTTATGGGGCGAGAGTAGTGGTAGGTGGAGTAACAGTAGTAGTTATGGGGCGAGAGTATTGGTAGGTGGAGTAACAGGAGTAGTAATGGTAGTTATGGGGCAAGAGTAGTGGTAGGTGAAGTAGGTGGAGTAGCAGTGGTAGTTATGGGGCGAGAGTAGTGGTAGGTGGAGTAGGTGGAGTAGCAGTAGTAGTTATGGGGGCGAGAGTAGTGGTAGATGCAGTAGCAGGAGTAGCAGTAGTAGTTATGGGGCGAGAGTAATGGTAGGTGGAGTAACAGGAGTATTTATGGGGGCAGAGTAGTGGTAGGTGGAGTAGCAGTAGTAGTTATGCGGCGAGAGTAGTAGTAGGTGCAGCAGCAGGAGTAGCAGTAGTAGTTATGGGGCGAGAGTAGTGGTAGATCCACTAGTAGCAGCAGCAGCGGCAGGAACATTAATAGACATATGTAAGCGCATCAGCTGCAAAAGACAGGATCAAACCATCCATGTCAAGCCATCCCCATCACCAATAAAACCATTATTTACCGTCAGCCGCAGTAACGAATATCAAACTTTTTTTTTTTCGAAAAATAAAAAATCACGATTCGATATGGAAAATAAATATAATAAAATTAATCCCAGCCACATGGATACCTCAGTCAGTAATACCTGCTCCGTTCCATTCACCACAGATAAAATGCATTTCAGTCAATCCTGCCCGATCTTTTTTTCCTGAAAAGTTAATGAACTTGATCGTCCTGGCATTTCAGATAATCGCTTGGTTTAGATGTTTTAGTTTAGACCTTGATAGAAAGACCAGGACCGAGAGAAGACCTGCACAGCGAGAAGATTCGAAACCCGCGCAGAACCGCGGAAAAAATATATATATATACGTCGACCCCAATTAACGCGGAGGCGTCCTGTTCGAATTTTATGTGATAAGATTCACTCGATTCTATTCTGCTAAGAGTTTGAATTAGGTCTTGAAACAAGGTCTCATTTGATCAAAACCTATTTCAGGCGTACGGTCTTTTTCTATATACATACATACACACACACACACACACACACACATTATATAGATATATATATATATATATATATATATATATATATATATATATTATATTCTGCTATATGAGGATCTATAGATGAGATTAAAGTTTTCACAATTTTTTAGAAAATTATTGCGAAGAATCACTTACTTTACATAAGAAACGGAAATAAAAATAAATAAATAATTAAACAAATAGATAAATGATTAGATATACAAATAAATAGATATAGATAAATATATAGATACACAAATAAGAGAATAGAGAGATAAAAAGATGAACGATTCGAATTTTGCAAAACAAATCAAAAAGAGGTGAATTAGAGGGCTTTATGCCGCAACCGGCAGTTACGGGACTGATGGTTCCATATGTAAACGTTTGTCGAGGCCATCACGACAGCACAAAACGTTTGTTTGTCATAAAAATGACCGGGAACGAAAATCCATTCCCCGGTGACTGTGTTTGGTGCCTCGGTTTCCACCCTCTCACTACTGAGTGTTAGCGGAGTACCACAGGGATCAGTGATATAGCCTAACGAAAACCTAAGATAACTTTATGGACAGGGATGAAAAGGTTGTAAGGGGCATGGAACTACCTAATGTAGGCCTTATGGTCTCTTGCAGTCTCTTCCATTCTTATCTTAATGGGCGTCATGGCGATGAATAAAATCGTCTGCCAACAACCTTAATAAAGTTAAAATTTATTCCCAGTACGTCAGTGGTTAATTGTGGTTCTCGCAAGACCAAATGCTGTAAGAACAACTATGGACCTTATTTCCACCAAGTATAAGGCTGATTTTCGTGAAGCCTCTGGTTCTGAGACTTCATTTCAGAAAGCAATTTCTAGTCTCATATAGTCTAAGCA